>NC_138770.1:671744929-671774929 GCF_965119305.1 Pelophylax lessonae | reverse complement strand
TGGCATAATAAGCCACAACCAGTGACCATACAGTATGATGATGTCATAGTTGCACGGACACCACAACGTATGCCAGAGCCAGTATGGCACTGAATGTCCATATGGAACAATGACTTCATAGTTGCATTGATGCCATAATATATGGCAAAACCAGCTTGGCAATGAGTGCCTACATGGTACAATGACATCTTTGTTGCATAGGCACCATTACATATGTCATATAAGGCACAACCAAATTGACAAAGACATGATAGTTGTACAATTTTTACAGATTTATGTGGAAGGGCTGCACTGCCTTGTCAAGGCCCCTCTGTAAAGTGCGGCCCCATCTCTGACCTTAGAGGGTCTCCATATTGGAACATATATAGCAGTGATGGCGAACCTTGGATGGCACCCCAGATGTTTTGGAACTAAATTTCTCATGATGCTCAACTACACTGCAGAGTGCATGAGCATCATGGGAAATGTAGTTCCAAATCATCTGGGGTGCCAAGGTTCGCCATTATTGATATATAGCATTGGATAAATAGGCACCATTACAGATCACTTATAGGGCACAACCAGATTGGCAGTGAGCACACACGTGGTACCATGAGATCTTAGCTACATAGACACCATAATATACGGTGCAGCCAGACTGGCAATGAGTCCCCCATATGATCCAATAATCTCTTAGTTGCATAAGCACCATTACATACGGCATAGTCGGCACCACCAGGTTGGCAGAAGGGGCCCACATGGCAGGGACACCCAACCAAAGGTTCTCGTCTTGACACAAGTGCAAAAATTGAGGAACAAAAACGTCATACACAACGTGGAAATCTTTGGTTAGCACAGAATCGGAGACACGGCTCCCAGTCCGAAGCTCTCGTAAAGTCAGAGATCCTCAATGAGTAACTCCATAAATCACACAGGGAAAGGCTTCGAAGAAATAAACGGATTAAACCTGAGGCAGAAAAAAAAAATACAAAAAAAAAAAAAAGTAACAAAATTACAAAAGGAAAAGAAAAATGCAGAAATATGTTCTGTCCATTTAAGGCACCTTCATGTTCCGCCTGAGGCAGCTGAGCAAGCAGCAAGAAAAAACACGTAACAAAAAAAGGGTTATAAAAAGAAAAAAAATGCATAAATGTGTTCTGCCCCCAAAAAAAAGTTACAAAGAAAAAAAAAATTAAAAAAGGAAAAGAAAAATGCAGAAATATGTTCTGTCCCTTTAAGGCACCTTTATGTTCTGCCTGAGGCAGCAGAGCGAGCAGCAAGAAAAAAACAACAAAAAAGGTAATAAAAAGGAAAAGAAAAAATGCAGAAATGTGTTCTGCCCCAAAAAAAAAGTTACAAAGAAAATAAAAAGTTAAGGAAAAAAAAAAATTACAAATAAATAAAAAAAGGTAATAAAAAGGAAAAGAAAAATGCAGAAGTGTGTTCTGCACCAAAAAAAGTTACAAAGAAAATAAAAAGCTTTTAAGGAAAAAAAAAATACATTTAAAAATAAGAAAAAAACTAAATAAAAAAAGGAAAAGAAAAATGCAGAAATATGTTCTGCACAAAAAAAGTTACAAAGAAAATAAAAAATGAAGAAAAAAAAAAATTACAAATACGAAAAAAACATAAAAAAATAAAAAAAAAGGAAAATAAAAAATGCAGAAAGGCGTTCTGTTCCTTCATGGCGGTAATGCGCTCGGTGAGGTCAAAGCAGCAACGTGAACAGAAGTCGGCTTCCCGCCTGCGGAATCCCTGAGTAAACTTTTATGACTTTGGTCGCAGTTCTGAAGGCTTTGGTCGCAGAGCTGGAAGCTTCACAGCCTGGCGTAATTCTGGCACAGTGCGTGGTCTCTGATGTCGCCCCAACCTCCGTTCTTCATGGGCGGCGGGTTGCGCACGTCCTGCTGTCTGGCGGCCACCTCCACGGTTTTCGGGAAGAGGCGACCGCTCAGCTCCCGCACTTTCTCCCGGAGGGCCTGCGAGGCGGCGTCTATGTTGGAGCAGGGGCCGGTGCGGGCGCACATACCCCTTTCGTTTGGTTGGCCGGGGAGGTTGAGGACCCGCGGGAGGCGGGCGGACAGCACCTTGAGCGGGTGGGACAGGCAGGTGGCGGACACGTGCTGGAGGCTCCAGTCCCAGTTGTAGTCATCGTAGGTGCAGAACTCGGCCAGGCAGCCCATCAGTTGGTAGTAGACCTCCCGCGACATGGCGAGGGCGGAACGGTGCTTGGGCGCCACAAAGCCGCTCACCTCCAGCTGTTGGGGGTCAGGCAATGAGTCCAGGCTGGACGTGCCCCCGAGGCTGAGCAAGTGGCACCCTTCCTCCTTGCACTGCCTCTGCATGAGTCTGAGGGCGTGAAGCCAATCCGGAAGCAGGTAGCTGCCCTCCTCCAGGAAGAGGGCGTAGCCGCTGTACCCGACCACCTCCCGCAGCGTCTGCCAGGTGAAGTGCAGCTTCCACAGCCAGTGGTGCTTCTCCTGGGTGAAGGCCGCCTCCCGGTAGTGCCCGTGAGTGTCGGGGTATTCGGCATTGGTGCAGCCTTTCAATTTAGCGGTCTCCCTGGGCAGGTCTCTGGGGCAGTCGGCCGGGTCGGAGCCCGGGAACTCGTCCGGGTAGAAGCTGGCGCTGTACGGGAAGTAGATGGGCATCACCCGGCAGAAGTCTATGGCGTTCATGGCTTGGACTGCCTCGGTGCATGGCTTTTCCATGCTCAGCACCAGGAGGAGGCGACCGGTGGCTCCCGGCCCGGCGGCCTGCAGCGACTCGGCCAACAGCTTCAAGCGTGCGCCGCTCCCCGGCCCTCCCCGGACTTGCACCACCACCACCAGCTCGGGGCGCCCGCTGAACTGTTCGGCGTTGAAGATCGGCTGCCGGAGGTTGTTACTGTAGACAGCCAGACGCATCTGCAGAGGGGAACCCCGGGGCTGCAGGAAGCCGGAGGGGTGGCGGATCTCGATGGGCAGCGACGGCACCGGGAAGGGTAAAGGTCCGTCCTCGCTGGAGGAGGTGAGGAGCAGCCAGGCGCAGAAGGCCATTCCCAGGAGCAGCAGTAGGGCGGCGATCTTCTTCTTGTGTAGCGTCAACCGCATGGTGGGGAGGAACCCGGGGGGTGCACCTTATGGGGAGGAACCTGGGGGGGTGACCCTTATGGGGAGGAACCCGGGGGTGACCCTTAACTGCCTTTTCTTGACCTGTGACCTATCAGAAATGCCCCCACTCCATTCTACCCCCCAATATTCTTCCCTGTCTATCCAAACTGCTCCCGATGCATACTAAGTACCCCCCTGAGATGACCCCTTATTAATACTAACTGCCCCCCGATACACTAAATACCCCACCTTGGACGAACTGCCCCCCCGTACACTAAATACCCCACCTTGGACGAACTGCCCCCAGTACACTAAATACCCCACCTAGGACAAACTGCCCCCCGTACACTAAATACCCCACCTAGGACAAACTGCCCCCCGTACACTAAATACCCCACCTTGGACAAACTGCCCCCCGTACACTAAATACCCCACCTTGGATTAACTGCCCCCCCGTACACTAAATACCCCACCTTGGACAAATGACCCAATTACACTAAATACCCCACCTTGGACGAACTACCCCCCCGTACACCAAATACCCCACCTTGGATTAACTGTCGCCCTATACACTAAATGCCCCCACCTTGGACGAACTGCCCCCCCGTACTCTAAATACCCCACCTTGGACGAACTGCCCCTCGTACACTAAATACCCCACCTTGGATTAACTGCCCCCCCCCATACACTAAATACCCCACCTTAGACGAACTGCCCCCCGTACACTAAATGCCCCCACCCCTGATTTACTGCCCCCCTATACACTAAATGCCCCCACACCTGCCCTGTAAATTAAATACCCCACTTGAGGCTAAATGCCCCCTTACACACTGAATACCCCTGTCCCTAATTGCCCCCCTACACACCTGTCTGTCCCTTTAATACACTGGCTGACAATATCTGCCCCTCTCTATGACAAACACCCAACTCTTAAAGGAATTTCCCCCCCCAGCTCTAAGTACCCCTGGCTGAGCCTACCTGCCCCCCTGTACACGGATCTCCTTTCCTGGGGCAATCCGCCACCTGTACACCGATCCCCCCCGGTCTGTCCTCGGCTCCCTCTCTCGGACTCTCCCCGTGTCTCCCCCGGGCCGGACACCTTCGAACTCCGGAGACCTCAGCGAACTTTACCCAGCGAAGGGTTCCGTGACGTCACGCCCCTCGCGGCCAATGGATAAACACTGACTAAGCACACCGCCTTCAGAAGCCGCCCACCTGGGAGTGTCCGCTGGAGGCCCTCCGCCAATGGCAGGGAGATCTTGGGGAGGTGTCAGGAGGTCGGGCGGCCATGTTTGGTGAGGGCATCTGTGCTAGCAGTGTTCTGCAGACATAGGGAAGTGTCAGGCTGACGGGAAAGGGGGAGGAGTTCAACCTGTGTCAGGGGTGGGGAATGGGGTCAGCATAGTGTAAGTTTTCACCATGTTTTGAGGTTCAGACAGGTGTGGGGTCTGAATATTTTGGGAGTGAAAGTTCTACCATACTTGGGAGGGGGAGGGGGGGGGGTCAGCCAGGTGTGTGGGAGGTGCTATCATATTTGGGGGGGTCAGCCAGGTGTATGGGAGGATCCATCATATTTGGGGGGTCAGCCAGGTGTATGGGAGGATCCATCGTATTTGGGGGGTCAGCCAGGTGTATGGGAGGATCCATCATATTTGGGGGGTCAGCCAGGTGTATGGGAGGATCCATCATATTTGGGGGGTCAGCCAGGTGTATGGGAGGATCCACCATATTTGGGGGGTCAGCCAGGTGTATGGGAGGATCCATCATATTTGGGGGGGTCAGCCAGGTGTATGGGAGGATCCATCATATTTGGGGGGTCAGCCAGGTGTATGAGAGGATCCATCATATTTGGGGGGTCAGCCAGGTGTGTGGGAGGTGCTATCATATTTGGGGGGGTCAGCCAGGTGTATGGGAGGATCCATCATATTTGGGGGGTCAGCCAGGTGTATGGGAGGATCCATCGTATTTGGGGGGTCAGCCAGGTGTATGGGAGGATCCATCATATTTGGGGGGTCAGCCAGGTGTATGGGAGGATCCATCATATTTGGGGGGTCAGCCAGGTGTATGGGAGGATCCACCATATTTGGGGGGTCAGCCAGGTGTATGGGAGGATCCATCATATTTGGGGGGGTCAGCCAGGTGTATGGGAGGATCCATCATATTTGGGGGGTCAGCCAGGTGTATGGGAAGATCCATCATATTTGGGGGGTCAGCCAGGTGTATGGGAGGATCCATCATATTTGGGGGGTCAGCCAGGTGTATGGGAGGATCCATCATATTTGGGGGGTCAGCCAGGTGTATGGGAGGATCCATCGTATTTGGGGGGTCAGCCAGGTGTATGGGAGGATCCATCATATTTGGGGGATCAGCCAGGTGTATGGGAGGATCCATCGTATTTGGGGGGTCAGCCAGGTGTATGGGAGGATCCATCGTATTTGGGGGGTCAGCCAGGTGTATGGGAGGATCCATGATATTTGGGGGGTCAGCCAGGTGTATGGGAGGAGCCATTGTATTTGGGGGGTCAGCCAGGTGTATGGGAGGATCCATCATATTTGGGGGGTCAGCCAGGTGTATGGGAGGATCCATCATATCTGGGGGTCAGCCAGGTGTATGGGAGGTGCTATCATATTTGGGGGGTCAGCCAGGTGTATGGGAGGATCCATCGTATTTGGGGGGGTCAGCCAGGTGTATGGGAGGATCCATCGTATTTGGGGGGGTCAGCCAGGTGTATGGGAGGAGCCATCGTATTTGGGGGGTCAGCCAGGTGTATGGGAGGATCCATCATATTTGGGGGGTCAGCCAGGTGTATGGGAGGATCCATCATATTTGGGGGGTCAGCCAGGTGTATGGGAGGATCCATCGTATTTGGGGGGTCAGCCAGGTGTATGGGAGGATCCATCGTATTTGGGGGGTCAGCCAGGTGTATGGGAGGATCCATCATATTTGGGGGTCAGCCAGGTGTATGGGAGGTACCATCATATTTGGGGGTCAGCCAGGTGTAGGGAGGTTTCACCATATTTAGGTAAGTTGGGGGTTACACCATATTTAAGAGGTCATTCAGGGGTGTAGGGGGATTTCCACCATACTTGGGGTATCAGCCAGGTGTGTGTGGGTGGGGGGTGCACAATACTTGGGATAGGTGTCATGGGTTCCACCATATAGAGGTCAACCAGGTATACGGGGGTCCACCATATTGGCGGTCAACCAGGTATACGGGGGTCCACCATATTGGCGGTCAACTAGGTGTATGGGGGTTACATCATATAGGTCAACCAGGTGTACATGGGTTCCACCGCATAGGAGGTCAACCAGGTGTATGGGGCCTCCACCATATAGGAGGTCAACCACATATACTGGGGTTCACCATACAGGAGGTCAACCAGGTGTACATATGTGTGTATGTGTAAGGGAGGTGAGGTGGTCCACCAAAGAGGAGGTCATCTATGTGTGGGGTGGGGGCCACCATATAGGAGGTCAGCTATGTGTGGGGTGTCCACCATTTTTGGGGGGAGGTCATCCATATGTAAGGAGGTTCTACCTTATTTAAGAGATTGGGGGGGGGGGGGGGTGCACAATACTTGGGATATTAGCCATGTGTAGTGAGGTTCAACCATATTTAAGAGATCAGCCAGGTGAAGGGGGGTTCCACCTTTTTTGGGGGGTCAGCCAGCTGAAAAGGGATTTTACCATGTAGGGGGATCCACAATATTGAAGGTCAACCAGGTGTATGGGGGTTCCACCATATAGGAGGTCAACCAGGTGTACGGGAGGTCATATTTAGGTGGTCAGCCAGATGTGGGAAGTTTCACCATATTTGAGTGGCCAGCTAGGGGGCAGTGGGCTCCTCTATATTTAGGTCAGCCAGGTGTAGGGGGGATTCACAATACTTGGAAGGTCAAGAGCTCTACCATATGGGAGATCAGCTAGGTGAAAAGGGGTTCCACCATATAGGTAAACCAGGTGTTAAAGGGTTCCATCATATTGGAGATCAACCAGGTGTACGGGGGTTCCGCCATATACGAGGTCAACCAGGTGTGCGGGGATTCCGCCATGTACGAGGTCAACTAGGGGTACGGGGGTGTAATAGATCCCCAATACTTGGACCAAGTATTTCTGTCTTAAAGCGGAGTTCCAGCCATTCACTCACCTGTCCAACGGTCCAGCGATGCGGCCGCCCGAAGCCTCGATCCTCTCCCTCGGCGCCGGCATCACTGCTGTGGGCACCCGGCTGTGACAGTTTGCGGCTTCACAGCCGGGTACCCACTGCGCATGCGCGAGTCGCGCTGCGCGCCGTGATTGGCCGGCAATCTTCTGGGACCTCTGACGTGTCCCAGAAGATTGCAGGGAGGGAGGGGGAGAGGAGAACTTCCGTTCAGGGCGCCGCGGCGCTCCGAGCGGAAGTGGGAGCGGGTACCTGTCAAAACTAGGTACCCGCTCCCCCCCCCAAAAAAATGACATGCCAAATGTGGCATGTCAGGGGGTCAGGACTCCCTAAAGCGGAAGTTCCACTTTTGGGTGGAACTCCGCTTTAAGTCCCCAGAATCTCAAGTGATGCAGTGACCTGGCCCCTCAATTCCCCCCAAACATCAACCTAAGCTCGATGAAGGGTAAAACAAATGACCCTTTATTCATTAACTCACTTCCAATTTATCCAGTTTTAGGAGCTTGATTACATCATGCAAATGTATTGCAGTGGCGGCTGGTGAAGTTTTAAGATGGGGGGGCGCAAGACCCCGCCCTTCTATTTTGACCCCTCCCATTTCTCAGGAGCCCCACCCCTTATAGACTCCACCCATTTTGTCCCCTGTATTTTGCTTGCGTGAACAAATTCTCCCAATATATCACATATTAAGGGGTCTCTCAGTACTAGTATATCCTATAATAGGGAGCAGGGGCCCTATTATGGGATATACTGTGAGAGACACCCTATTATGGGATACACTGACTGAGAGTGGCACAAACCGCACAGTACAGACCCCCTAGCACAAACCCCACAGTACAGGCCCCCTAGCACAAACCCCACAGTACAGGCCCCCTAGCACAAACCCCACAGTACAGGCCCCTAGCACTAATCCAACAGTGCAGGCCCCCTAGCACAAACCCCACAGTACAGGCCCCCTAGCACAAACCCCACAGTACAGGCCCCCTTTCAATGCAGTGACAAGCGTACATGCCCCCTTTCAATGCAGTGACCAGCGTACATGCCCCCTTTCAATGTAGTGACCAGTATACATGCCCCCTTTCAATGTAGTCACCAGTATAAATGCCCCCTTTCTATGTAGTGACCAGTATACATACCCCTTTCAATGTAGTGACCAGTATACATGCCCCTTTCAATGTAGTGACCAGCATACATGACCCCTTTCAATGTAGTGACCAGCATACATGCCCCTTTCAATGTAGTGACCAGCATACATGCCCCCAATGCAGTGACCAGCGTACATGCCCCCAATGCAGTGACCAGTGTACATGCCCCCAATGCAGTGACCAGTGTACATGCCCCCAATGCAGTGACCAGCATACCATGTCCCCAATGTAGTGACCAGCGTGCGTGCCCCCTTCAATGCATTGAACAGTGTACATGTCCCCAATGCAGAGTTTAGCGTGTGTGCCCCCTTCAATGCATTGACAGTGTACAATCATCATGTCCCCAATGCAGAGTTTAGCGTGCATGCCCCCTTCAATGCATTGAACAGTGTACAATTATTATACCTTTATATAGCTCTGACATATTCTGTAGTGTTGTACAGAGAATACTCAGCCAGTCACATCAGCCTCTGCACCATAATTAAGGTTATTACCACTCTGACAGGTTTACAGTGAAGGAATGTTTACTGATTTACTTGTAGGAAGGCGGAGGTGCACGTTGAGGCCTTTGATGTGGAATGAGCCCTAAATAATAATAATAATAATCGGTGACAATGTCTGTGCTCATAAAATGAAGATGTCAGCAATGTGACACCCTCACCGGCCGCCATACCGCAGGCTGGGTCCAGAGTCCAGGTCTATAAAGAGATCAGGGTGACACAGTAATGGGGACGATGATGATTGTAGAGTATTATTATACCGCTATTACCGGTGACGTCATTTATTATCCAGTGACACCTGAACACCATCCCCACCTGGTAGAGCTCAGCAGTGAAGGCGCCTGTCCGCACCCCTTTGCCCGGGGCTCCTCCGACAATCTCACTTATCACAATGATCTCATTGAAACAACTTTGTTTATTTTGTGTTAAATATTCGAAGACCGGGTGGATTTGGGTGAGCTTTCATTTGCTCTGTGCTCTCTCTTTATCGTGAACAATTCTTGCTGGCTATAAATACCATCCTTATTTTTCTTTGTTCCTTCACATTGCTGCTGATCTCCTGCAGCCTCTTTGCAGCTGCTTCTTGTCTACATGCAGTCCAGTGATGGCATGGGCTAGGGGGGGCAGCAGATGGATCATACCCCCCCCCCCCGACCACACCAGCTCCAGCCCGCACACCATAATCCCCCCCCCCCCCGCTCGCCGGCTCACTCACCCTCCCTTGACTAGCTTGCAGTGGCGGCTGGTGCTCCATGGGCCAGGGGGGGCAGCAGACGGACCATACCCCCTGACCACACCAGCTCCAGCTCACACAACATATCCCCCCCCCCAGTTGCCGGCTCACTCACCCTCCCTGTACTGGCAGGTGGTGGCGGCGGCTTCCCCCTCAGTCTCTCTTCTCCGTGGGTCAGGGTTCCCCTGCATCTCCTCCCTTCTCCTCCTTCTCCTTGGCCAATAGCATGGCTTCTCCTTTCGGGCAATCGGGAAACGGGTCTCAGGACCCGCTTCCTGATTGGCCAGGAGGAGAATCTGTGTGACAATAGCGAATATTCATTCGCTATTGTCACACAACTGGGTGGGCTCAGGGCGCGGTGCCCACCCTTTTTTGAAGCCTATTAGAGCCTCTGGCTCTAATCATGTGCTTCAAAAGAAAAAAAACCCAATTGGAATCCATGTGTCCGGCGCCCTGCATGTAGATTAGAGGGCCGGACGCATGGATGGGGGGGCGGCGCCCCTGCGCCCAAAGACAGGCCGCCACTGGCGGCCTGGCATTTCCCAAGGCGGGTTTCGCTGTTGGTGACAACAGTGCACCATGTCTGTGTCGTGTCTGACGAATTGAAGTCTCCACCGGAAGCCTGTGAGAGTGACAACGCGGGAGTACAATTAGGATACGGGACGGAGCGTTGTCACCCTCTAACAGGAAGCGCCAAAGCAAGAACCTTCACGGCGGAATCACCGGGGATTATATTAAACCCTTTTCTCCGACCTAACACAAATATGCGGCCTCACTGGTCTGGGCTTTAATCCGTGGGGACGCATATGTGTGCATTTCCCTTTGTGCTGGGAGCGCGCCGCAAGGACGTGACGTCATAGAGAGCCCCAGGCCACGTATTAACGATCGGGACCCCCGAACTCTCGATTCCGTGCCACCTGTTCACTGTGATAGCCTCTGATGGGCTATCACAGTGATCGGCCCCATTTTTCTTCTTTCTGAATGGAGAGTGGGGGGAAGTGTTTTCTCTCTCCTTGCAGAGTGGGGGGAAGTGTGTAAAAAAAATAAACAAATAATAATAAAAAAATAAACAAATAATAATAAAAAAATAAAATACAAAAAATACCTAGATCAAGGTTCGATCTAGGTCAGTGCCAGGGTTAGAGTTTGGTTCAAGGTCGGAGTCAAAGGTCAAGGTCAGTATTTTTTTGGACAGCATTTAATTTTTTTTGTTAATTAGTATCAAGTTGTTTTAGGTAGGATAAAAAAAAAAAGCAAAATGCTATTGTTTCTGGGCTGTACTACAACAAATAACACGCACATATGTGGTATTGCTGACATCCTCAGGAACAGGAGGATTTTTAGTTTGGTTGTTCTTTGGTGGAAGGTTATAGTAGTACCAAGAGATACAATATCTCACAAAAGTGAGTACACCCCTCACATTTTTGTAGATATTTTATAATATCTTTTCATGTGACAACACTGAAGAAATGATACTTTGCTACAATGTAAAGCAGTGAGTGTACAGCTTGTATAACAGTGTAAATTTGCTGTCCCCTCAAAATAACTCAACACACAGCCATTAATGTCTAATCCACTGGCAACAAAAGTGAGGACACCCCTAAGTGACAATGTCCAAATTGGGCCCAATTAGCCATTTTCCCTCCCTGGTTTCATGTGACTCATTAGTGTTACAAGGTGTGAATGGGGAACAGGTGTGTTAAATTTGGTGTTATCGCTCTCACTCTCTCATACTGGTCACTGGAAGTTCAACATGGCACCTCATGGCAAAGAACTCTCTGAGGATCTGAAAAAAAGAATTGTTGCTCTACATAAAGATGGCCTAGGCTAGTGATGGTGAACCTTGGCACCCCAGATGTTTTGGAACGACATTTCCCATGATACTCAACTACACTGCAGAGTACAGGAGCATCATGGGAAATGTAGTCCCAAGACCTCTGGGGTGCCAAGGTTTACCATCACTGACCTAGGCTGTAAGAAGATTGGCAAGACCCTGAAACTGAGCTGCAGCATGGTGGCCAAGACCATACAGTGATTTAACAGGACATGTTCCACTCAGAACAGGCCTCGCCATGGTTGACCAAAGAAGTTGAGTGAACGTGCTCAGGGTCATATCCAGAGGTTGTTTTTAGGAAATAATCGTATGAGTGCTGCCAGCATTGCTGCAGAGGTTGAAGGGGTGGAGGGTCAGCCTGTCATTGCTCAGACCATACGCCGCACACTGCATCAAATTGGTCTGCATGGCTGTCGTCCCAGAAGGAAGCCTCTTCTAAAGATGATGCACAAGAAAGCCTGCAAACAGTTTGCTGAAGACAAGCAGACTAAGGACATGGATTACTGGAACCATGTCCTGTGGTCTGATGAGACCAAGATAAACTTATTTGGTTCAGATGGTGTCAAGCGTATGTGGCAGCAACCAGGTGAGGAGTGCAAAGACAAGTGTGTCTTGCCTACAGTCAAGCATGGTGGTGGGAGTGTCATGGTCTGGGGCTGCATGAGTGCTGCCGGCACTAGGGAGCTACAGTTCATTGAGGGAACCATGAATGCCAACATGTACTGTGACATACTGAAGCAGAGCATGATCCCCTCCCTTCAGAGACTGGGCCGCAGGGCAGAATTCCAACATAACGACCCCAAAACACACCTCCAAGACAACCACTGCCTTGATAAAGAAGCTGAGGGTAAAGGTGATGGACTGGCCAAGCATGTCTCCAGACCTAAACCCTATTGAGCATCTGTGGGGCATCCTCAAATGGAAGGTGGAGGAGCGCAAAGTCTCTAACATCCACCAGCTCTGTGATGTCATCATGGAGGAGTGGAAGAGGACTCCAGTGGCAACCTGTGAAGCTCTGGTGAACTCCATGCCCAAGAGGGTTAAGGCAGTGCTGGAAAATAATGGTGGCCACACAAAATATTGACACTTTGGGCCCAGTTTGGATATTTTCACTTAGGGGTGTACTCACTTTTGTTGCCAGCGGTTTAGACATTAATGGCTGTGTGTTGAGTTATTTTGAGGGGACAGCAAATTTACACTGTTATACAAGCTGTACACTCACTACTTTACATTGTAGCAAAGTGTCATTTCTTCAGTGTTGTCACATGAAAAAGAGATAATAAAATATTTACAAAAATGTGAGGGGTGTACTTACTTTTGTGAGATACTGTATATAGCTAAATTTAAAAACATATATATTTTTTTATACTGTTTTGGGCGAGTTTTCTTTTGATTAAAAAAAAAAAAAAAAAAAATCAGGAGATTTCCATTACCATTTACCACCAAATGAAAGCCCAATTTGTCTTGGAGTTAAACATGTGCGTCATCTCCCAGTTTGGGTTCAGCACTGGTGTCCCAGTCCGGTGTGACTGGTTTGGGCTGTTCAGAGGAATGTGGAGAAGTGGAGATGGTGAGGATGGAGAGGAATGCTGCGGGGGCGGATCAGTATCTACATCCAATCAGAACGCTTGGGAACCTTTGGAAATCAGTAGGCCTGAAAATAGGGGTGGGGCAGTGGGCGGGGTTTACGAGGAGTGTCGCTGCTGTCACTCCTGCAAATCAGCAAGCAGCTGGAAAACAGAAGGAGGGCCAGGCAGTAACGTACTTGTTACCAAATTTGATTTGCATTTAAACACAGCCTGCCTAGGAACGCCCACTCCCCTAGACTGACACCCCACCCATCAAGGCATTTTGATATTTGCATAACCCCTCCCAAGAGCCAGCCCATTGGCTGAGGTGTAGGGTGCTGTGATGTCTTCAGGAAGCTATGTACAGGCCCCTCCCACCAGCCATGATCTGCCTGCATTGCATAGAAAACCACAGAGACCCAGTGATGACATCAGGTCTAAAATAAAATCTGTAATGAAAGCAGAAAGGATTTATCCACTTAAGCCCCGGAGGATTTGGCTGCTAAACGACCAGAGGGCATTTTGCGATTCGGCACTGCGTGACTTTAACGGACAATTGCGCGGTCGTGCGACGCTGTACCGAAACGAATTTGGCGTCCTTTTTTTCCCACAAACAGAGCTTTCTTTTGGTGGTATTTGATCACCTGTGCGATTTTTTGATCACGCGCTATAAACAAAAAAATAGCGTAAATTTTGCAAAAATAGCAATATTTTTCCCTTTTTTTTATATGAAATTCCCCCAAAAAAAAATGTAAAAATCAAAATTTTTTAATATTTTCGGCCAATTTGTTTTATGCTACCTATGTTTGGTAAAAAAAATCGCAAAAAGCGTATTTTGATTGGTTTGCGCAAAAGTTATTGCGTTTACTAACAAAGGGAAAGATTTTTGTCATTTTTGTTGTTTTTTTTTTTAACGCGTAATGGCGGCGATCTGCGATTTTTTTTGCGGTACTGCGACATTGCGGCGGACAGATCGGACCCTTGACTGACATTTTTGACACTTTTGGGGTTACCAGTGACATTTCTACAGTAATCAGTGCTATACATATGCACTGTTACTGTAAAAATGCACTGGTAGTGAAGGGGTTAACTTTATTTGAGAGGGAGGGGCTGTGTGTGTCCCTAGGGGCGTGATTCTAACTGTGATTGGCTGTGGCTTCAACTGTTTGCAGAGTGATCAATGGATCTACATAGTAGATCCATGTGATCATCTCTCATACAGAGAGGAGAATGACAGGCAGCTTGTTTACACAAGCTGCCTGACTATCTCCCTCTCCCCCGCCGATCGCAGAGTGGCCGGCGGCGATCGGGTCCGCCGGTCACACGCGCGGGGGGGTCCGTGACCACGCGGGAGCGGGAGCGCGCCTCCGGCGGCGCGCGCTCGCTCCCTAAACCCTCACAGGCGAGCGACGTAGACCTACGTCACTTTGCCTGTGAGGGGCTGACCGCCGCCGTAGATAGTCGTGCGGCGGTCGGCAAGTGGTTATTGAAAATTTTCATTAGCATGGTTATTGGGGGGGGGGGGGGGGTTATAAATATAAGAAGAATACATTTTAACCAGTTATGGACCGGAAGGATTTGCCCCCTTAATGACCAGGCCATTTTCTGTGATTCGGCACTGCGTTACTTTAACGGACAACTGCGCGGTCGTCCGACGCTGTACCCAAAGAAATTTTATTATTATTATTATTATTTATTATTATAATTATTTGATCACCTGGGCGATTTTTATTTTTTGCGCTATAAACAAAAAAAGAGCCACAATTTAAAAAAAAAAAAAACAATATTTTTCACATTCTGTTATATAACATTCCCAAAAAAAAAAAATTTAATATAAATTTTTTTTAACATTTTAGGCCAATTTGTTTTCTGCTACATATTTTTGGTAAAAAAAAATTGCAATAAGCGTATTTTGATTGGTTTGCGCAAAAGTTATCGCGTTTACTAAGTATAGGAAAGATTTGTCATTTTTTTTTTTTTGCGGGACTGCGAGATTGCGGCGGACATATCGGACCCCTAACTGACATTTTTGACACTTTTGGGGGTACCAGTGACATTACTACAGTAATCAGTGCTAAAAATATGCACTGTTACTGTAATAATGACACTGGCAGGGAAGGGGTTAACATTGTTGGTGATCAAGGGGTTAAATGTATGCCTCTTGCTTACTGACGTGTGGGGGGGGGGGGGAGGGGGTAGTGTGACACAGACACAGATCACAGGTTCAGCTATGCTGAATCCTGTGATCTCCTCTTGTCTGTTACTGAGAAGATCCGCCTGCTTTGTTTACCTAAGCAGGCGGGTCTTCTCCCCATTTCCTGTGCGATTTTTATTTTTTGCACTATAAACAAAAAAAGAGCGACAATTTTGAAAAAAAATAATATTTTTTTCACATTTTTTTTATATAAAAATTCTCAAAAAAAAAGTAAAAATCAAAATTTTTTAATATTTTTGGCCAATTTGTTTTCTGCTACATATTGTTAGTAAAAAAAAATTGCAATACGCGTATTTTGATTGGTTTGCGCAAAAGTTATCGCGTCTACAAACTAGGGGAAAGATTTTTGTCATTTTTATTGTTTTTTTTTTTTTTACTAGTGATAGCGGCGATCTGCAATTTTTTTGTGGGACTGCGACATTGCGGCGGACAGATTGGACCCCTAACTGAAATTTTTGACACTTTTGGGGGTACCAGTGACATTACTACAGTAATCAGTGCTAAAAAATATGCACTGTTACTGTAATAATGACACTGGCAGGGAATGGGCTAACAAGGGGTTAAATGTGATCAAGGGGTTAAATGTGAGCCTAAGGGAGTGATTCTAACTGTGGGGGGGGGCGTGGCTTGTGAAAAGATCATAGAGACATGTGATCTTATATAGAAGCATCACAGGCACTCTGACACTGGCAGGGAAGGGGTTAACAGTACTGGTGATCAAGGGGTTAAATGTGACCCTAGGGGTGTGATTCTAACTGTGGGGGGGCGTGGCTTGTGAAATGATCATAGAGACATGTGATCTTATATGGAAGCATCACAGGCACTCTGACACTGGCAGGGAAGGGGTTAACAGTACTGGTGATCAAGGGGTTAAATGTGACCCTAGGGGTGTGATTCTAACTGTGAGGGGGCGTGGCTTGTGAAGTCAACACAGAGACATGCGATCCCATATAGCAGGATCACATAACCTCTGTGATCACTTCAGGGAGAAGGACAGGCGGCTGTGTTTACATCAGCCGTCCGTCCTTCTCTCTCAGCTGCGGGAGATTGCGAGAGGCCGGCGGCCATCGGAGCCGCCTGTCACATGCACTAGCTTCCCAGCTGACGAGCGGGGGGCGGGAGCGCGCGCAATTGCCCCCCCTAGCTCCTCCCAGGTGAGGGCGGTACATGTACGGGACTTTGCCTGGGAGAGCCAGGCTGCTGCCGTACAACTGCAGCGTGCGGTCGGCAAGTGGTTAAGCTCGTGCCCCTGGAAACCCAGGAGACTTTTGTTTTGGCTGTCATGTTTGCCCTTACTCCTTTTTTTTTTTCCCCACTAACTCCTTTGGCGCTGGATACAATTCCCATCATGCCTGGTCATGTCTGCGAATGTCAGAGTTTTACAATGCCTCATGGGACGTGTAGTTCTGCAACAGCTGGAGGGCCGTCGTTTGAGGATCCCTGGGACCCTCCTACTCCTTATTCAGAACCTACAGAACAGAAGCAGGTTAGAATCTGCACCAACGTTCTACAAAGCCCATGGCTTCCTGGAAGAATGGAAGGCGGGTGAAAAGTGTGAACAAAGCAAAGTGAGATTTGAATCATTTCTTTACACACACAGGGCCGTCTTTAACCACTTAAGCCCCGGAAGATTTTACCCCCTTCCTGACCAGGGGGTATTTCGCGATTCGGCACTGCGTGACTTTAACGGACAATTGCGCGGTCGTGCGACGCTGTACCTAAAAGAATTTGACGTCCTTTTTTTGCCTCAAACAGAGCTTTCTTTTGGTGGTATTTGATCACCTGTGCGATTTTTTGATCACGCGCTATAAACAAAAAAAGAGCGTCAATTTTGCAAAAATAGCAATATTTTTCACATTTTTTTTATATGAAATTCCCCCAAAAAAAAAAGTAAAAATCAAAATTTTTTAAAATTTTCGGCCAATTTGTTTTATGCTACATATGTTTGGTAAAAAAAATCGCAAAAAGCGTATTTTGATTGGTTTGCGCAAAAGTTATTGCGTTTACTAACAAAGGGAAAGATTTTTGTCATTTTTGTTGTTTTTTTTTTTAACGCGTAATGGCGGCGATCTGCGATTTTTTTTGCGGTACTGCGACATTGGGGCGGACAGATCGGACCCTTGACTGACATTTGTGACACTTTTGGGGTTACCAGTGACATTTCTACAGTAATCAGTGCTATACATATGCACTGTTACTGTAAAAATACACTGGTTGTGAAGGGGTTAACTTTATTTGGGAGGGAGGGGCTGTGTGTATCCCTAGGGGCGTGCTTTCTACTGTGATTGGCTGTGGCTTGAGCTGTAAGGACACTGATCAACGGATCTACATACTAGATCCGAGTGATCAGTATCCTAACAGCAAGGAGAATGACAGGCAGCTTGTTTACACAGGCTGCCTGACATTCTCCCTCTCCCCCGCCGATCGCCGAGTGACCGGCGGACATCGGGTCCGCCGGTCACACGCGCGGGGGGTCCGTGACCACGCGGGAGCGGGAGCGCGCCTCCAGGGGCGCGCGCTCGCTCCCTAGACCCTCACAAGCTAGTGACGTAGCCCTACGTTAGTTTGCCTGTGAGGGGCTGACTGCCGACGTAGATCGGCGTTAGGCAGTCGGCAAGTGGTTAACACAGGGCAAAAGGGGCAGCTGCCCAGGGCCCAGTCATTGGTGTGGGGCCCAAAGAAGCTGCCCCTTGAGCCCACACTGCCTGCAAATAGTTGATTTGGGAGGGCCCAAGAAAATGTTTGCCCAGGGCCCAATAAATATTAAAGACGGCCCTGACCCCCCCCCCCCCCCCGATGATCCTTCCAGCAAAGTACAGACAAATCCCATAATCCCGAGCGTGCTGCGGGCTCTCTCCGGAGATTATATAGAGGAACAAAACATTCTGCACCTTTATAATAGGAGGAATAAAAATAGCCGTATGGCAGATATTGTGTATCACATGACGTCGCATTCATTCCCCGGGGGGCTGGGATTAGAATGTAAAGAGGTCAGATTAGTGCATGAACTACTTTGAAGTCGCTGCAGATTTAAGTATAAGAATGGTTCTCTTTGGAAATCAAATCATGAGGAAGTATTTTTTGTCATGCGACTTTGATGTCCAAAGTTGCATGATCAGTCGCACAAATGTGAATGGAGCCCAAAGAGAACCTGTCACCAAGTAAAATATCAGTGCGAAAAGTCTCGGATGGAAGCTTCCGTTCCTATACCTGGGCTGCTGATTTAGAACTAATTTGTGTACAGTGTTACAATGTAGAGTACAGTTGTGCTCATAAGTTTACACACCCTGGCAGAATTTATGATTTCTTGGCCAGGTACGTGAACCACTTTCACTTGTTTATCCTTCCCGAGTACATTGTGGTTTAATGACTTTACTACCAATCTGTATATAGACCCCCCTTCATTACCAGCGACATTTTCCAGCTTTCTGTGCTGTAATAGTTTGACTGACGTTTACAGTTGTGCTCATAAGTTTACACACCCTGGCAGAATTTATGACTTCTTGGCCATTTTTCCGAGAATATGAATGAGAACACAAAAACTTTTCTTCCACTCATGGTTAGTGTTTGGCTGAAGCCATTTATTATCAATCAACTCTGTTTACTCTTTTTAAATCACAATGACAAAAGAAACTACCCAAATCACCCTGATTAACCGCTTCCCGACTGCCCGCCGCCGATTTACTGTGGCCCTCCGGCACGAACTGATGTAGACCTATGTCGGTCGCGTGCCTGCAGCTAGGGGGCGAGTGCATGCCGCCACCGGTGCGCTCCCGCCCCCAGTCAGCAGCGGGGACTTTGATGCACGGGGCAGGTGGTCCGATTGCCGCCTGACACCCGCGATCGCTCCCTGCTGAGAGAGAAGAACGGTCAGCTGTTGTAAACACAGCCAACCGTTCATCTCTCTGGAATGATCACAGAACCCCTGTGATCCTTCTATATAGGATCCCAGGTCTCTGTGGTCATTTCACAAGCCACGCCCCCATACAGTTAGAAACACTCCCATAGGCTCACATTTAACCCCTTGATCACCCACAGTGTTAACCCCTTCCCTGCCAGTGTCATTATTACATCACATGTCTCTATGATCATTTCACAAGCCACGCCCCCCCATACAGTTAGAATCACTCCCCTAGGCTCACATTTAACCCCTTGATCACCCACACTGTTAACCCCTTCCCTGCCAGTGTCATTATTACATCACATGTCTCTATGATCATTTCACAAGCCACGCCCCCATACAGTTAGAAACACTCCCATAGGCTCACATTTAACCCCTTGATCACCCACACTGTTAACCCCTTCCCTGCCAGTGTCATTATTACATCACATGTCTCTATGATCATTTCACAAGCCCCTCCCCCATACAGTTAGAATCACTCCCCTAGGCTCACATTTAACCCCTTGATTACCCACAGTGTTAACCCCTTCCCTGCCAGTGTCATTATTACATCACATGTCTCTATGATCATTTCACAAGCCACGCCCCCCCATACAGTTAGAATCACTCCCCTAGGCTCACATTTAACCCCTTGATCACCCACACTGTTAACCCCTTCCCTGCCAGTGTCATTAGTACAATAACAGTGCATATTTTTAGCACTGATTACTGTAGTAATGTCACTGGTCTCCCCAAAAGTGTCAGTTAGGGGTCCAATCTGTCTGCCGCAATGTTGCAGTCCCGCTAAAAATTTGCAGATCGCCGCCATTACTAGTAAAAAAAAAAACAATAAAAATGACATAAATCTTTCCCGTAGTTAGTAGACACGATAACTTTTGCGCAAACCAACCAAAATACGCTTATTGCGATTTTTTTACCATCAATATGTAGTAGAAAACAAATTGGCCTAAAATGTTAAAAAATTTAAATTTTTAAATTTTTTTTTGGGAATGTTGTATAGCAGAATGTGAGAAATAAGTTTTTTATTTTTTTCAAAATTGTCGCTTTTTTTTGTTTATAGCGCAAAAAAATAAAAATTGCACGGGTGATCAAATACCACCAAAAGAAAGCTCTATTTGTGGGGGAAAAAAAAGGACGTCAATTTTATTTGGGTACAGCGTCGCACGACCACGCAGTTGTCCGTTAAATTAGCGCAGTGTTGAATTGCAAAATAGGGCCTGGTCAAGAAGGGGTGCAAATCCTTCCGGTCTTAAAGAGGAAGTAAACCCTCCTCAGGAAGTTGTACCTATAGGTAAGTCTATATTAAGGCTTACCTATAGGTACTGTAAATATCTCCTAAACATGCACCGTTTAGGAGATATTTACCTTACATGCAGCCCGTGATGTCACTGGCGCATGCGCTCTGAAGGAACGGCTGCTGGTGCCGTTTCTTCAGAGCCCCATGCCGTGACCGTCGGCTCCCGCGCGCCTGCGCGGGAGTGACGTCACCACGGCTCCGGATGCCGAGATCCCGGAAGACGGGCGACTGGACATGACGCCCATCATACAGGTAAGCACGTCACCGTGGCCGGATGCCGAGATCCCGGAAGACGGGCGACTGGACATGATGCCCGTCATACAGGTAAGCAGGCGGCACGGCGGGGGCTCGTTCTAAGGTAAGTATTTCATAATGAGCTAGTATGCGATGCATACTAGCTCATTATGTGTTTGTCTTTCAGGTTGCAAAAAAAAAAAAGTTTCATGAGTTTGCAACCTCTTTAAAGCGGTTAAGAACTGGGGTGTGTAAACTTTTGATCAGGGTGATTTGGGTAGTTTCTGTTGTCATTATGATATAAAAAAAGAGTAAAGACAGTTGATTGATAATAAATGGCTTCAGCCAAACACTAACCATGAGTGACAGAAAAGTTTGTGTGTTATCATTCATATTCTCTGAAAAATGACCAAGAAATCATAAATTCTGCCAGGGTGTGTAAACTTATGAGCACAACTGTAAACGTCAGTCAAACTATTACAGCACAGAAAGCTGGAAAATGTTGCTGGTAATGAAGGGGGGTCTATATACAGACTGGTAGTAAAGTGGTTAAACCACAATGTACTCGGGAAGGATAAACAAGTGAAAGTGGTTCACGTACCTGGCCAAGAAATCATAAATTCTGCCAGGGTGTGTAAACTTATGAGCACAACTGTACTCTACATTGTAACACTGTACACAAATTAGTACAAGTGAAAGTGGTTCATGTAGATCAGATCTTCCGTCTGTTTGTTTCCGGCTTCCTCATTTGCATTTTTCTTATTTTTATCCAGAGCATTTAAAGCGGAAGCTCCCCTGCATGTTGGGAGTTCCCCTCCACCACATTTCCTAGAGAAATTAGTGTGCGTTTCAGGTCATATCTACAAAAAAAGAAACACTTGCCCAGGCTCTGACACGACTCCTGATGAGCATGTAATGGTAAAGAGTCCCTGGCACAGCTGAAGCTCTTCTTCATTTCTATTGGCTGGAAGGAGCACCATCTGTTAGTTGGGCCTAGACACGTACGGTTTGTTTAGTTCCGAGTCGAAATTTGGACAAATTTTTCGTTATTTCGGATGTATCTGAATTTCCGAATTACAATAGTAACCAATTTAACCAATTTAGGACTGCTCACAGTAATCCTACTGCGGCAGTGCAGCTCCCCTGGGTCCAGCGACGTAGACCTACGTCGCTGGACTCCTATTGGTCTTGGCGGCGCGCGCGTGCCGCCGGAGGCTCGCTCCCGCTTTGTTTAGACACAGCGGGAGTGGGGCCAAAGGAGGAGAGGCGGTGATCGTCGCCTCCCTTCCCCGATCGTCGGGGAAAGTGTGAGAAGACCCGCCTGCTTATGTAAACAAAGCAGACGGATCTTCTCAGTGACAGGCAGGGACAGATCACAGGATTCAGCATAGCACAGTGGTGTAGTGGTTAACACTTTCACCTAGCAGCAAGAGGGTCGCTGGTTCAAATCCCAACCACAACACTGCCTGCCTGGAGTTTGCATGTTCTCAGTGTGCCTGCGTGGGTTTCCTCCGGGTACTCCGGTTTCCTCCCACACTCCAAAGACATGCTGGTAGGTTAATTGGATCCTGTATAAAAATTGGCCCTACTGTGTATGCATGAATGTGAGTTAGGGACCTTAGATTGTAAGCTCCTTGAGGGCAGGGACTGATGTGAATGTGCAATGTATATGTAAAGCGCTGCGTAAATTGACAGCGCTATATAAGAACCTGAAATAAATAATAATAGCTGAACCTGCGATCTCTGTATGTGTCACAGAAACCTCCCACACACTTCAGTAAGCATGAGGCATACATGTAACCCTTTGATCACCCATAGAGTTAACCCCTTCCCTGCCAGTGTCATTATTACAGTAACCATGCATATTTTTAGCACTGATTACTGTAGTAATGTCACTGATCCCCCCAAAAGTGTCAAAAATGTCAGTTAGGGGACCAATCTGTCCGCCGCAGTGTCGCAGTCCTGCAAAAAAAAAAAAAAAAATCGCAGCCATTACTAGTTAAAAAAAAACAATAAAAATGACGTAAATCTTTCCCTTAGTTAGTAAACGCGATAAACTTTTGAGCAAACCAATCAAAATACGCTTATTGCGATTTTTTTTTACCAAAAATATGTAGCAGGAAACAAAATTGGCCTAAAATAAAAAAAATTTGATTTTTAACCACTTAAGCCCCGGAAGATTTTACGCCCTTCCTGACCAGGGCCTATTTTGCGATTCGGCACTGCGTGACTTTAACGGACAATTGCGCGGTCGTGCGACACTGTACCCAAAATGAAATGGACGTCCTTTTTTTTCCCACAAACAGAGCTTTCTTTTGGTGGTATTTGATCACCTGTGCGATTTTTTGATCATGCGCTATAAACAAAAAAAAAGCGACAATTTTGCAAAAATAACAATATTTTTCACATTTTTTTATATGAAATTCCCAAAAATAAAAATGTAAAAATCTTAATTTTTTAACATTTTTGGCCAATTTGTTTTCTGCTACCTATGTTTGGTAAAAAAAATCACAATAAGCATATTTTGATTGGTTTGCGCAAAAGTTATTGCGTTTACTAACTAAGGGAAAGATTTCTGTCATTTTTGGTGTTTTTTTTTTAGCGAGTAATGGTGGCTATCTGCGATTTTTTTGCGGGAATGCGACATTGCGGCGGACAGATCGGACCCTTGACTGACATTTTTGACACTTTTGGGGGGACCAGTGACATTACTACAGTAATCAGTGCTATACATATACACTGTTACTGTAAAAAGACACTGGCAGGGAAGGGGTTAACTTTATTGGAGAGGCAGGGGTTAAATGTGTCCCTAGGGGCGTGATTCTAACTGTAAAGGGATGTGGCTTTTCATGTAACCACAGAGACATACGATCCTACATAGCAGGATCGTATGATCTCTGCAGTTACACAAGGGAGAATGACAGGCGGCTTTGTTTACATTAGCCGTCTGCCTTTCTCCCTCTGTAGCGGACGATCGCGAGTGACCGGCGGACATCCGAGCCGCTGGTAAACTCGCGCTGGAGTGTCCGAGAACGAGCGGGGGGGGGGGGGGCACAGGTGATCAAAAGAAAGCTCTATTTGTGGGAAAAAAAGACTAAATTTTTGTTTGGGTACAGCGTCGCACAACTGCGCAATTGTCCGTTGAAATAACGCAGTGCCGAATCGCAAAATAGGGCCTGGTCAGGAAGGGGGTAAAATTTTCCGGTCTTAGTGGTTAAAAATATCCGAATTAATGAAATTAAATTCGGACAAAATTCTAATGCGAATCAAATTTGAAAACGGATTCAAATTCAAAAGCTAAAATTTATGGAATTTTTCTTTTTTTCATTAGTAATGGCGGCGATCAGCGACTTATAGCGGGACTGTGACACTGCAACGGACAAATCTGACACTTTCTGGGGACCAGAGACACCAATACAGTGACCAGTGCTAAAAATATGTCACTGTACTAACGACACTGGCTGGAAAGGGGTTACCATCAGGGGCATTTAAAGGTTTAAATGTTTTCCGAGGGAGTGTTTAGTTTGGGGGAGGTGCTTCTACTATGGGAAGGCAGAGATGCGCGTTTCTGCATAGCAGAAACACAAGATCACTACCCCCCCCCTTCTCACAGAACAACGATCTGCCTTGTTTGCATAGGCAGACTGCTGTTCTGCCTCTCTCGGGAACGATCGGTGGGTGTCAGCGGTCCTATCACAGCGGTAGCGGGTCGCAGGCGGAACGCGTGCACACCCCAGACCCAGACATCGCGTCTGCCAGACCCGCTGAGTCTTTTCACAGCAGTAGCGAGTGACGCGGGCGGAAAGCGTGCACACCCCAGACCCAGACATCGCATCTATCGGACCCACTGAGTCTTATCACAGAAGTAGCGGGTAGCAGGAGGAACGCATGCACATCCCAGACCCGGACATCGCGTCCACCAGACCCGCTGAGTCTTTTCACAGCAGTAGCGGGTCGCAGGCGGAACGCATGCACACTTTAGACCCGGACATCGTGTCTGCCAGTCCTGCTGAGTCTTATCACAGCAGTAGCGAGTTGCAGGCAGAATGCGTGCACACCCCAGACCAGGACATAGCGTCCACCAGACCCGCTGAGTCTTTTCACAGCAGTAGCAGGTCGCGGGCGGAACGCGTGCAAATCCCAGACCCGGACATTGCATTTGCCAGACCCGCTGAGTCTTTTCACAGCAGTAGCGAGTCGCAGGCAGAATGCGTGCACACCCCAGACCAGGACATAGCGTCCACCAGACCCGCTGAGTCTTTTCACAGCAGTAGCGAGTCGCGGGCGGAAAGCGTGCACACCCCAGACCCAGACACCGTGTCTATCGGACCCACTGAGTCCTGTCACAGAAGTAGCAGGTCGCAGGCGAAATGCATGCACACCCCAGACCCCGAAGTGCAGGATCACCTACCGAAACGTGATCCTGAGCAGAGGAGCTGCTTCTCCATCGTGTAACCATCGTTTAACCGTCGGCAAGCGGTTAAATGAACAAGCTGAAGTTAGAAGCTGATTGGTTACCATGCACAGCTGTACCAGATTCTGAGCAATCCTGTTTTAGTAAATCTCTCCCCCCCAACCCCACCCCCATAGTGTTCCAGACGATTGCTCCTTTTGGTAAAGCAAGCAGATGCTGATTTTTGACAGCAAGGCTCTGGCTGCAGGGCTGGGCGGGGCCCCGCCAGTAATCTGACTATGCTATCTATATACACCATCCATTGGCATCCTGTATCTGAAAAGAGGAAGCAGAGATATGCAAAGCGGCCCCATCCACACACACCTGACTCCAGTGTTTGGCATATTCAGAATTAAAGAGAGAACGGGAACTGGCAGGACCGTCAAATATTTTAGAGGAACAGAAGCGGGTGCAGCCGAGATTTACTTTACACAAAATTAAAGTGGAACTTTACCTAGAACTTCATAAAAAATAAATAATAATGTTCTTTAGCAAGGAACATTCATTCCACATAACTACTTAAGCCCCGGAGGATTTGGCTGCTCAATGACCAGGCCCTATTTTGCGATTCGGCACTACGTGACTTTAACTGACAATTGCGCGGTCGTGCGACAGTGTACCCAAACGATATTGACGCTCCCCGCTGAGTCTCATCACAGCAGTAGTAGGACGCGGGCGGAACGCATGCACACCCCAGACCCGGACATTGCATCTGCTGTGATAAGACTCAGCGGGGAACGTCAATATCGTTTGGGTACACCGTCGCACGACCGTGCAATTGTCAGTTAAAGTCACGCAGTGCCGAATCGCAAAATAGGGCCTGGTCATTGAGCAGCCAAATCCTCCGGGGCTAAAGTAGTTATGTGGAATGAATGCTGCCTATGACCCCAAGAACATCATCCCCACTGTCAAACATGGAGGTGAAAACCTTATGCTTTGGGGGTGCTTTTCTGATAAGGGGACAGGACGACTTCCCTGAATCAAAAGGGACGATGGACGGGGCCCATGTACAATCAAATCTTGGGTGAGAACCTCCTTCCCTCCGCCAGGGCATTGATATGGGGTTGTGGATGGGTCTTCCAGCATGACAATGACCCAAAACACACGGCTAAGGCAACAAAGCAGTGGCTCAAGAAGCAGCACATTAAGGTCCTGGAGTGGCTTAGCCAGCCTCCATACCTTAATCCCATAGAAATAATGTGGAGTTTGCTGAAGGTTCGAGTTATCAAACGTCAGCCTCAAAACCTTAATGACTTGGAGAGGAGTGGGACAAAATCCCTCCTGAGGTGTGCAAACCTGGTGGCCAACTACAAGAAACGAGTTTTGCCACCAAGTACTAAGTCATGTTTTGCAAAGGGGTCAAATACTTATTTCACTCATTAAAATGCAAATCAATTTAGAACTTTTTGAAAATGCATTTTTCTGGATATTTTTGCTATTCTGTCTCTCACTGGTAAAATAAACCGACCATTAAAATTATAGACTGATCATTTATTTGTCAGGGGGCAAACGTACAAAATCAGCAGGGGATCAAATACTTTTTTCCCTCACTGTATAATAATAGGTTTGTTTTTTTTGTTTTTTATAAAAAAAACAAGCTTCAGAACAATTTAATTCCACTCTAAAGCAGAACTCCACCCAAAAGGGAAAGCCATTCACCAAGCGCAGCACGCTTCGCACATGCGCAGTGGGGAACCCGCTGTGAAGCCGCAAGGCTTCACTGCCGGCCTCTGTTACCTGAGATGATGGCGGCGGCACCCGAAAGCCGACTCAGGTGAAGACATGGCTGGATTTGTGAACAGGTAAGTGTCCCAATATAAAAAATCAGCAGCTGCAGCTACAGTATTCGTTTTTTTTTCTGAAGAAGCCTCGCTTTAAGGCAGATGCTTAAAGGGAATACTGTTGCCAAAAGAGGAACCCGGTCCTATGTGATACCACCAACAGCCTCTCCTCACGGAGCTCACGTTGTCTCTAGCTAGCTAGCTGGCTAGAGATAACGTGAGCTCCGTGAGGAGAGGCGGTTGGTGGCATCACATAGGACAGTATTCCCTTTTAGCATCTGCCTTAAAGTGAGGTATGCACTGGACAGACTGATTCCTCTGCAACAAACGGATACTTTCCATTACCATATTTGTGACTACCAATATATGCTTGGCGGCTAATAAGGGACAAACCAGTGGAGCCATATGTGATATGTCCGCACACGATTGGACACCCCATCTTGACCAAGGGGTTAAGCATGTTAATAATGCCTGCTCTGTAGACAATCTTTCAGGAATCGCCTGAGGAAGCGACCAAGCGAAACGCGTCACGATTCCACGTTTACCACAAGTGAACCCCATATCTGTATGATCTCTCATCATGATTTGTCATATACCTCGTATAAGTTGCCTTAGTTATTAGAGGCATTGGGGCTCTAGTGGCTAACTAACTCTGTCTTACTATTAATGTGCATGTATTTATCATGTTTTATTGAACACGTCTATTGTTATATTTTGTACGTCTATGTGAAATAAATGATATATATATTTTTTTTAAATGACTGTTGTATTTGTTCCCACCAAGATCAGCACCTAATAGTAGCCTAAAAAGTCCCAATTTACTCGAGAGGTTGAGAGACCCCATTGTTTTATGGGATTCCCTCATTCCCCTCTTCTTTTTTCTCTATTGCAATTACACAGGGACGTGGCAATAGTGGGATTTAGAGCATGTCTCATCTATTTCATATATATATATATATATATATATATATATATATATATATATATATATATATATGAATATGAGTCACCTATGGAAATTTTTTTTTTTTTTTTAGGTACCGTAGTTTGTCACCATTCCACAAGTGTGCGTGATTTTAAACCGTAACATGTTAGGTATCTATTTACTCAGCATGACATCATCTTTCACAGTATAAAAAAAAAAAATTGGGCTAACTTTACGGTTTTGTTTTTTTTTTAATTTAGTGAAATGTATTTTTTCCCCAAAAAATCGTGTTTGAAAGACCACTGCACAAATACCACGTGACAAAAAAATTATGCACTGACTGCCATTTTATTCTCCAGAGCAATAAGAAAAAAAAAAATGATATTACATCCCCACTACACTGGCCACAAGGGCGGGGGAGGGGATGATACATCCATAGTGTGGAAACTGCACAGACAGCCAACCTGCACAGGGGATGGAACCATCAGGATCTCACACACACAGTCCACACAAAAGGACGAATATATTATATATATATATATATATATATATATATATATATATATATATATATATATATATATATATATATATATATATATGTGTGTGTGTGTGTGTGTGTGTGTTTGGGGGTTCTAAGTAATTTTCTAGCATAACAATACTGATTTTAACTTGTAAACAACAAATGTCAGAAATAGGCCTGGTCCTTAGGTGGTTAAACCATGTAGACACTTATTTTTAATGTTTTACGTAACTATACCTGTAAAAGGGGCCGGCCTGAAGTGACCTAGCAGGGCTTAAATACAGCCAAACTTGTTTGGCTGTACTTCTCCTGTGGATCAAAGGACTGTAGTTCGTTCTGCACTCCTATGACCTGGTTTCAGCAGACAGCGGGCTGAAGCTCGTTGTCTGCGGACGTCACTGAGCTGGTCCAGGCTTGGGAAAGAACACGACAATGGAGTCGGGATCCGCCCATATGCCTGGACAGGCACCCGGCTCAGCGAGCCGCTGAGAGCCCGAGCCAGCCACTCCCGCCCCATCCACAGCCCAGCGCTCCAGTGAGCGCAGAGCAGAGAGCTGCTGACTGATAGTCACCAGGTCTCTGGTCAGGGAGCTGTGAGAACCGAGCGATCGGCAGTGTTTGATCGCTCGGTTCTCAGTGTTAGTGCCGGAGGGGGAACGATGCCGCCTCCACTAGGCAAGTAGGATTCAAAAATAAAAACCCATCCCACACTTCTTTTCTATTTCTGACTAACGTTCCATTATAAATCAGATACATAAGTGAGATCACAGTTTTGGGGTAACATACACTTTAATGTACACAACACCCCACAGTTATAATTATAAATGGTTTCTGACAACAAAACAAAAATAACTAAAACACAAAGTATTGTTCCCAAAATCGACCGTGTGCGTGTGTGTGTAGAGTTCTCGGCTGTACACTATACAGAGCAAATAAATAGACCGGTTCAAAAAAAAAAAAAAAACCCAAAAAGACTCTCCTTTAGCTGCACTCACTATATACAAAGTCACACGACTTGTCATTTAATGCTTATTGTGCAAGTCTGAGCTCTCCGTGGGAGGGATGCAACCAGCCCCGTGGGCCCATTGGCATCGTTCATTGGTGGAAGAGTAAGTCCTCATAATCGTCCCCGGAGTCCAGGCTCAGCTCGCTGTCTATTGAGGTATCCAGGTCATCATCACTTTCCTCCAGATCGCCGTAATCGCTGCTGTCAAAGAAGAAGATCGAGAGATCCGAGGAGCTGCTGTCACTCTCTGCCGCTGTGAGGTTTGCGGTTGCTGACTGCGCCAGCTCTGCCAAACAGAGAAGACAAACTTCATTACATGGGCAATTACAAATGTCATTATATATATATTTTTTTTTTTTTTTTTTTAAACAATTCTTGTAATCCTGCAAAGTTAGGTAAAGCGGAGCTCCACCCAAAAGTGTTATCTGCCTCCCCCTCCCCTCCAGTGCCACATTTGGCACTTCACGGGAGGAGCGGGTACCTGCTCCCACTTTCGGGTGATCTCGCCACCCCCCTCCACCTGTCGGTGGGCCATTCACAAAGCGTAGCGAGCCGCAAGGCTTCACTGCCAGTTTCCCTTAATAAGCAGCACCCGAAAGCCGATGGAAAAACCAGCTGAGGTGAAGACATCACTGGATTCCTGGACAGCTAA
>NC_138770.1:671697429-671742429 GCF_965119305.1 Pelophylax lessonae | reverse complement strand
ATAGGATTCAGATATATTGGGCAGACTAGATGGGCCAAATGGTTCTTATCTGCCGACACATTCTATGTTTCTATGAATACGGATGAGCTGAGTATTATTGGACACAGCAGAGGGATGAATGGACACACTGCTCCCCCTAGTGGAGAACAGCTACTATGATCTTCTTACTCCACAGTAAGGCCCCTTTCACACTTGTGCGACCTAAAAGTAGCACGGGTTTTGACTGGACTTGAAGCAAAGCCTGTGTAATCTTGAGGTCTGTGGACCTCAAAACGCATCAAAGTCAGTCAAAGTAGTGCAGGGAGTACTTTTAAGTCGCACAGATATGAACGATACTCATTGGAAATCATGGAGTACGACTTGTCATGTGACTTTACAGTCCTAAGGCGCAGGACAAGTCGCACAAGTGTGAAAGGGGCCTAAAAAGCTGCTCATAGTTCAGCAGGATATGCGCTTGGAGGGAGACACTTAGGACGGTCCTTCTATAAATAGGAAGTTTGTTACTACTGAGTATAATACCCTTGGTGTTTCTTTCTCCATATGATGAAGAAAATACATTTATCCATCTGGGAATACTACACAAATAAGCGCCTGCCCATCCACCGCATACCCTAGTAGGAGGATGCTATATACCCTTTTCTTTGGCAGTATATGAACATCCAACACAATAGTGCATTGGGGTCTATATTACCCAATAAGTACGTGTACCATATATAGGCACCTATAGGTACCCCTATCTTATATGCACATATATGTTCTACAAAAATTATTACTACAAGATCGACACACAGTCTACGTCTGCCATACAAGTGGAACCTATCAAATTCCTGTTTGTCCTGTGAGTCCGCACGTCTCTAGGGGAACACTAGCTGGTTCTCTGGTCTCTTAAGCCCTGAAGAAGCGAAGTCAAGCGAAACGCGTTGGCTGCACAGGGACCATGTCCATCTTTTCTGACTGAGACCCCACCATCCGGTTACCCATTTTGTGTTCTCATTTTAAATTCATTATATGTAGATGTTATATGTATGCATGTCTTCATAGCACGGTTATGCATGCTTTTTTATGTGAACAGAATTTATCAATAAACATGTATTTTTAACTTTAATTCCGTGTTGCATCATATTTTGATCATCTCATTTGGGCCTTCAAAACCCCATCTTTTTTCTCTCTTTATGGTATTGTTCAGCAGGGACAGGCCAGATCTGGATGTGTTTGTGGACGTCCCCCATTCAAAAGAATTTGTTGGTCAGATTGACTTCTGTCAAAAGGACAAACTGTAAAACGTATAGCTTATAGATGTTCTGGCGAGGGGGAGGGGGGGGGGATTGCTCCATTTACCTTGCTTGTGTGGATATAGGAATCTTTTTTTTTTTTTTTTTCAGCCCCCTAGCTGAACGAAAAAAAATGAACCATCTTAGGCCAGATTAAAAAGGGAAACACTTTACTCAGGGGGGGGGGGTCACCTGTAGCAGCTCTGTGTGTGTGTGGAGGTCACCTGCGAGTGTGGATTGCTTGTAGTAGCTCTGAGAAAGTGCGGGGGGGGGGGGATAATCGCCTGCAGCAACTCTGGGCTTGTGTGAGTGTGTGGGGGAGGGGAAGGTTGCCTGCAGCAGCTCTGGGTGGGTGTGTGTGTGTGTGGGGGGGGGGGTACGGTCACCTGTAGCAGCTGTGAGTGTGTGTGTGGGGGGGGGGGGGGGTCACCGCTCTTGGTTTGGTGGGGGGGGGGGGGGGGGTCGCCTGCAGCAGCTCTGGGTGTGTGTGTGTGGGGGGGGGGGGGGGGGTACGGTCACCTGTAGCAGCTGTGTGTGTGTGTGGGGGGGGGGGGGGGTCACAGCTCTTGGTTTGGGGGGGGGGGGGGTCGCCTGCAGCAGCTCTGGTTGTTTGCGAGTGTGGATTTCCTGTAGTAGCTCTGAGAGTGTGTGTGGGGGGGTCGCCTATAGCAGCTCTGGGGGGGGGGGGGGGGGAGGAGGAGTCGCTTGTAGCAGCTCTTGGACTGGCATTGGCAGCTCAGGGTGTGGGGTTAATCTAGTAGGTCATAGTTGTCATGCAGTGGTCACCCACCTCTCACCTTTACGCTCTAGGATCAGAGCCATCCTTCGGTCCTTCATCTCCTGGCTCAGTTTGTCCACCATTCGGTTGATGCAGTTGTCCAGGACGAGGGATCGAGTCTGGGACTTTATCTCCGTTCGGCAGATGGGGCATTCTTCCTTCCGCTTCCGCCATGACTGGATGCAGAAGAAACAGAAGCTGTGTGCACAGTTGAGAGTGACAGCCTGGAGAAAAACACAGAGGATGTCAAAGTGCGCAGTAACCCCTAGCAACCGGATTTCACCACCCATCCCTTCTGAGCAGTCTAAATTTGTCTTTCCTCAGTTGATATGGGATACTGCAGTACACAATTTGCAGCGAAGTCTTTGTGAAGCAAGATACACTCACCATCCGAGTTCCTCGCTGACACCATTTCGGGGTGTGGGGGACTGCTTATCCAGCATTGCAGATGTGCCCACACCGGCTGGTCTCTGGTGGTAAGCTCATGCTGATGTCACTCCTATTATGGAACCTAAGAAGACCCCGCCGCAGCCAACATATGACATCACAAGAGTAGCAAGAGCAGACATTTTTCTTGTATGATGGAATGGTTTCTTGTGCGTATGATGGAATGGTGAGGTGTTGTATCTCATCATTCTTGATGCTAGTCTACAATGTCAGGTCTGAACAAGCACTGTGCTTAATTCACAAACCTTTAACACCAGCCTAAGGCGCTCCGTTTATCAACCATGCGACTGTTTTTTTTTTTTTATAAAAAAAAAAAAAAAAAAAAAAAATCACTGAACTGAAAATAACTCACTTTTTAGAAAATAAGTCTCATTGTCCTGGTGTGTTAGCTTAGTGAATTGAGCTTTGTGTGTATGTGGTGAGAACCCTGTAAACAGTTCAATAGGTTAAGATGAAATTTATACACCCAAGTAATTAACTAAATCAGTGACATGCCATGCTGCATGACCAAGTTTGAGGTTTTTATTCGACTTAGCCAGTCCAAAGGCAGGGAAAGTCTAAACTGTGTGTACTCATTGGCTCTCCAACAGGCGTCCAAAGTGGGTGTACAGTACACATGGAGTGGGTGTACTGTGGGCATTCGCCCTCCAACAGTTGTCTAAAGCAGAAGTCCCCAACCCCCGAGCTGTGGAATGGTACCGATCCATAGCCGGTCAGACACTGAGCTGCACTGCCTACCTGTATCCCTTCAGCTACTGCGCATGTTCGGCTCAGTGACGCAATCAGGGAAAGCAAGCCGAGCTTGAGTCGAAGGTTTCCCTGAAAGCACTTAACTCAATAAATGGCGGGCAACGACTAACAGTGCCGATCCCCGGGACCACACAGGAGGATACAGGATTTCAAGAGAGGGACAGTGCCAATTCCATGGGACACACAGGCGATGGTGGCGGGGCCACACGCAGCATCTGGTGGCTGGGCCACAGTGGCAAGTGACGGTGGAAAGCAACACACTGCATCGGGTGGCAAGTGACAAGCTCAGAGCTGTCACTGATTCTGCATTATGGGAAGTTAACCACTTTACCACCGGAGGATTTTGCTGTCTTCCGTTCAGGCCACTTTTTGCGATTCGGCGCTGTGCGACTTCAACTGACAATTGCGCGGTCGTGCGACGCCGTACCCAAACGAAATTTACGTCCTTTTTTTCCTACAAACAGAGCTTTCTTTTGGTGGCATTTGATCACCTGTGCGATTTTTACTTTTTGCGCTATAAACAAAAAAAGAGCGTTTATTTTAAAAAAATAACAATATTTTTAACATTTTTTTATATGAAATTCCCCCCAAAAAAAATGTAAAAATCAATTTTTTTTTTAATTTTTGGCCAATTTGTTTGCTGCTACATATGTTTGGTAAAAAAAAAAAAAAAATCGCAATAAGCGTATTTTGATTGGTTTGCGCAAAAGTTATTGCGTTTACTAACAAAAGGGAAAGATTTCTGTCATTTTTGGTGGTTTTTTTTTTAACGCGTAATGGCGGCGATCTGCGATTTTTTTTGCGGGACTGCGACATTGCGGCGGACAGATCGGACCCTTGACTGACATTTTTGACACTTTTGGGGGTACCAGTGACATTACTGCAGTAATCAGTGCTATATATATATGCACTGTTACTGTAAAAATGACACTGGCAGGGAAGGGGTTAATTTTATTGGAGAGGGAGGGGTTAATGTATGCCTGGTGCTTACTGACGTGTAGGGGGGGAGGTGACTGAGTCATGGACAGATCGGATGTCCAGCTATGCTGAACAGTCCGATCTGTCACTCCCTGTCACTATGGAGATCCCCGACGATCGAGTCTGGATCCCCGACGATCCCCTGGCCAGACTCCCGCTGTGAATGAAAACAGCGGGAGCGAGCCTCCGGCGGCGCGCAAGCGCCGCCCAGAAGGGGGAGTGTCTGACGACGTTAATACTATGTCGTCAGACGATAACGAGCCACTCTGCCGCAGTAGTATTACTGTGAGCAGACGTAAAGTGGTTAAACGGTTTCATTATATACAACAATGTAATAATAGAAATAATGTGTTTCAATCATTGATGATGGATGTGATAAGACCAGCCATTCCCCCAACAACACTACTATCAACCCGTTTTCTTCCATGAAACCAGTCCCTATTGCCAAAAAGGTTTGGGACCGCTGGTCTAAAGTACGCATTGACCCTCCAACAGTCGTTTAAAGTGGGTGTATGCATTGGCTCTCCAACAGAGTTTGAGGTTGGGAATGTTGAGTGCATCCAGTACCGGAAGTGAACATGTACATATATCTTTCGCAGGAGGTGGGGGGGGGGGGGGGGGAGTAGTTAAGGTCACAGATGCACAACATGCTGGTAAACAAAACCAGTAACAACATGGATGACCAAGACAACTCAAGACCACTCTCCCTGACAGCTGACCAACCAACCTTGAGTAACAATGTCTTGCCGCCAGCCATTTTACTTTCAGAACCAGAGTTCTAGAAAGACCCCAAAAGATTAATTGACTGCAATGAACCAGCTATCAACCCTAGGCATTTACTAAGACCGCTAGGCCGTTATTGCCCCTTGGATAGTCCCATTGATCTTTGATTGAGGTGGGGGGGGGGGGGGAGGACTCAAAATTTTTCACTTTGAGGAACCCTGCTCTAGATGCTAAGAGCCGAAATGCATATACAGGAACAGCTTTACCTTCTAATAGGTCTGTAAAGGAATATACACAAACTTGTGATGCTTAACCGATGCTCTATGGCTCCACAGCAGAGTTGGCAATACATTTAAGAGCTGCAATATTAGACATCACCTATTGCCATGACTCCTGACCAGCTCCATGAAGACATGGTGTGACCAGTTTTGTGTAGAGAAGAGTCCCGGCCTCAACCCTACTGAACATCTTTGGGATGAATTGGAACACAGATAGTGACCCGGGTCTTCTCACTCAACATCAGTTTTTATTTTTTATTCATCATTTTATTTATTCAATTAATTGACGGTTTACAGTGAAGAGGGAATGCATCTCTTCCAATGGCGGCATCCAAAAGATGATGTACACCCCCACCTTGGATACACCCAGGGGGTGCCTACCTATCAATCCTGAACCGATGCGAGTGTTTTATTACACCTTAATAAAAGTACCGAAAGTCTACACTTAGAGGCGCCTCTTCGCTCTGTTTATTCTCAGCCCTGTTGGAACCTCTGGCTTATTGGTTCATCTCATGGCAGCCCTACATGTTGGGACTTTTTCCATCACACTGTGCAGCAGATGCGCCTGATCCATGTTTTTCCTTCACCCAACATCAGTACCTGACCTCACAAGCGGGTAAAATTCCCACAGACACCCTCCAAAGTTTTGTGGAAGCCTTCCCAGAAAAAAAAAAAAAAAGGGGAGGATGGTACAGCCGCAAACAGAGGAGACGCAGCTCCATATTAATGGCCACGGTTTAGGAATGGGATATCCAATATCACCATATAGGTGTGATGAGGGGTTCCCAGATTATTAACCATATAAGGCGCTTTTCCACTGCATGGTACGGCTCGGTTTGGCGCTTTTCCACTGCATGGTACCACATGGTAGGTGTTAGAAACGGTTCGGTTTGGTACAGCAGCGATTTTCCACAACATGGTACGGCTCGGTACGGCTCGCTTAACACTACCACCTCGGTTGGGGTTCCAAGCGGGCCATACCTGTACCATATCCCACAATCCTTTGCATGCAGCCTTGACTGTTTGTCACTACTAGCCACTGATTGGTCAGAGAATCGTTGTAATCCCACCCACTTACTACTTTAGTGGAAAAGCAAACCGAGCTGAGTAGAGCTTATACAGTGCTGAAACGTGCCGACTCGTACCACGCAGTGCCAAGTGGAGCCGAGGCTGTACTTTCGCAGTGGAAAAGTGCTAATAGCGTATACCGCAGAAACAGGCTCACCTCTATGAAATTCTCAGAACAGATGATGCACTGCAGTTCATTGTCCAAGACGTCGTTCATGTGATTGAGAACTTCCTCCTTCTGAGCCTCCACCTTCTCCTTTTCCTTCTGTAAGAGAGATCCATGACAGTGGTCACAAACCGAGCACCAATCCCAGAATCCTCTGCTTGCCCTAAAATCTACCACAATATTTTTAAAGCTGGAGCCCTTCCTGTGTTAGTTTACAGCAAAGATCTATAGGTTTCTGTTCTATCACTTGGGATACTGACAACTGAACACCACCCTCCTCTCCTGTACTGAAGTGGTTTACTCTGATTTCCTACACACTGTGAGCTTTTCACAATGTTCATTAGAAGCTGCAGCAAGTCAGATAGAGCAGTGGTTCTCAACTCCTTGTCCTCAGGACCCACTAACAGGCCAGGTCTGCAAGATAACTAAAATACATCCCAGGTGATATCATTTGATGCTCAGCAATTCCAGTATTCTAGTCTGCATCTCCCCAAGGTAATACTTAAAATCTGGCCTGTTAGTGGTTCCCAAGGACAGAAGTTGAGAATCACTGATATAGACGCTGCCTCGTTTCCTGTCTGGGGGGGGGGGGAAGTCTGGCATCATCTAGCTCTTTTCTCCCCAGTATGACTGTCCCCGCCCCTTTCATTCATTGGATTTCATTTCTTACAATCATGGAGGCTCAACATCACATGTGGACGTCATCATGCATAAAAAAGCTTTCCTAGGAACATCCACTTCTCCAGACTAACACCTACCCATCAAGGCATTTTAATAGTCCCATAGCTTCTCCCAAAAAAAGTCAGCCCTCTGCCTGCATCAGGAAACAAACAAACGTAAAATTCCCAGTTCAATCTGCTAGCCAGTCTGCTTACCAACCAAATTAACCTGTCTAACAGTTTGCGTCAAAACAGGGGTTTCGTTAACTAAACCCCTGTTTTGACGCAAACTGTTAGACAGGTTAATTTGGTTGGTAAGCAGACTGGCTAGCAGATTGAACTGGGAATTTTACCTTTGTTTGTTTCATGTGTGGAGCCCTTCCATGTGTTCTTTGCTATGAAGGCCAGTAAAAAGGTGGGGGCAGTGGCCATTTTGTTTGTTGTCTCTGCCTGCATCAGGGCTGAGTGCTCAAGAGCCGCACTGAGGCAGGGTGCAGAGATGTTTTCGGGAAACTATGTACTAGAGATCGACCAATCAAAGCCGATATATCGAGGGCCGATATGCACTTTCCCCAATATCACGGAATCGGCCATCAAGGTGGCCGATATTTTGGAAAAAAGTGCTTGTAATGGAGTGATGCCTGCAGCTAGAGGTATCACCCTGGTACCGGCATCCATAGTCGACGGTCGGCTGTCTTGTAATGACAACCGATGCGGCTGAGAAGCCACTTGGCTGTCATTACAAGGAGCGGTAGGGGGACGTGGAGCGGTAGGGGGACACGTCCCCCCGCCGCCTTCCGCGGCTCGCCCGGGTCTCCCGTCCCACCAGGAGAACGGGCAACCAGCCTGCATGGCCGCCGAAGATCGCATTCGGCTCCGATCGGGTCTCCATGCAAAAACCCGGAAGTAATGTCATGAAATCACTTCCGGGTACTCGGCGCCAGATTAAAAAAAAAAAAACAGCATTCAAAAACAGCCACACAGTGCAGAGGAGGGGTTTGGGGTCTTTTAGACCCCCAGATCCCTCCACAAGAGTACCTGTCAAGTAAAAAAAAAAAAAAAAAATGTACGAAAATATCGGCCCATCTGGGCCGATACAGATACGCAATGACCAAAAAAATCGGTATCGGCAATGAAAAAACAATATTGGTCAATCCCTACTATGTACAGCATACTGTAAATTTGAAGGGCTCTCCCCTTTCTTTCATGTCCCAGGTCTGCCCAATGAACTGACAGGAAAAAGTTTATAAGAAATACAAAGTTTGTGTACATCACGGTGTCACCTTTGTCTCCTGCAGTTCTCGGTTCTTATCCTGAATAATCTGCTCGAAATCCCAGTGGTGGCGATTCAGCTCTTCCATGAGCAGGGAATGCTGGGAAAATATCAGAGGGCTTGGGTTACATTAAGCCAATGGGGTATATTTACCCTATAACTGGAGTACTCAGAATCTGGAGCAGCTGTGCATAGTAGCCAATCAGCTTCTAACCTCAGCTTGTTTAATTTAACACCTTGGCAATAAAACCTGAAAGCTGATTGGTTTCTATGCAGAAGTGAACCTGATTTTGCGCTCTCCAGTTTTAGTACACAAACCCCTATGCCTCCTTCCAAACTGTTTAGCTCTTATTACTGTGTAGTCTTGCTGAAATCTTTCTATATTAGAGCTAAGGCAGTTCATGACTAGTCTTTTTTTTTTTTTTTTTCGTTCAACCACTAGGCCAAAGCACACACATGACAGCCAAGTAAATGGCATTTTCAGCAAAGATCAGCCATGGCAGCCCACAGATCCCAAATACTGTTTTCTTAACCAGTTACGGGCCGCCCGCCACAGTTATACTGCGGCAGGCAGCCCCTCCTGCGTGAACCGACGTAGGTATAAGTCAGTCGCGCGCCTGGTGCTAGGAAGGCGAGCGCTTGCCGCCGCGCTCCCGCCCCCACTCGCCAGCGGGGATGCCGGCGGCCGCGATTGCCGCCAGCCACTCGCAATCGCTCCGTGCTGAGAGAGAAGGACGGGCAGCTGTTGTCAACACACATACACATGATCCTGCACTTCCGGGTTCAGGGTGTGAGTGCGCACCGCCGGTGGCTCTCTCCTGCTGTGATTTCACCCGATGTCCGCCAGGACCCGCCAATCGTTCGGTACTCTGGCAGAATGACCGTCTGTCTATGTAAACAAGGCAAACTGTCATTCTGCAATTACAGATGACATAGATCCTGTGTAGCAGGAACACCGATCCATGTCTTCAAGCAGTAAGAGCACCTCCCCCACAGTTAGTAAACACTCCCTAGGCACACATTTAACCCGTTGATAGCCCGTTAACCCCTTTCCTGCCAGTGTCATTAGTACAGTGAAAGAGCATAGTTTTAGCACTGATCACTGTAGTAACCCAAAAAAAGCGTCAGTTAGGTGTCTGCCACAATCGCAGTCCCATTATATGGATCGCCATTATTACTAGAAAAAAAAAAAAAAAAAAGAAGAAAGAAGAAGAAAAGTATCCCACAGTTTGGTTTGCGCAAAAATTATAGCGTGTACAATCAATATACACTTATTGGGATTTTTTTTTTACCAAAAACATGAAGCAGAATACATATATTGGCCTAAATTAACCACTTTACCACCGGAGGATTTTGCGGTCTTATGTCCAGGCCACTTTTTGGGATTCTGCACTGTGCGACTAACTGACAATTGTGCGGTCATGCAACGCCGTACCCAAGCGAAATTTACGTCCTTTTTTTCCCCCACAAACACAGCTTTCTTTTGGTGGTATTCAAACACCTGTGCGATTTTTACTTTTTGCGCTATAAACAAAAAAAGAGCGACAATTTTGAAAAAATATTTTTCACATGAAATTTCCCCCCCCCCCCCCAAAAAAAAAAAAAAAAAAAAAAAAAATCGCAATAAACGTATTTTGGTTGGTTTGCGCAAAAGTGTGTTTTTTTTTTTTTTTAAACGAGTATTGGCGGCGATCTACAATTTTTTTTGCGGGACTGCGACATTGCGGCAGACAGATTGGACCCTTGACTGACATTTTTGACACTTTTGGGGGTACCAGTGACATTACTGCAGTAATCAGTGCTATACATATGCACTGTTACTGTAAAAATGACACTGGCAGGGAAGGGGTTAATTTTTATTGGAGAGGGAGGGGTTAATGTATGCCTGGTGCTTACTGACGTGTGTGGGGGGAGGTGACTGAGTGACACAGGGACAGATCGGATGTTCAGCTATGTTGAACCCTGCAATCTGTCACTGTCACTTAGGAGATCCGCCCGCTTTGTTTACACAGACGGATCTCCAGACTCGATTCCCCGACGATCGGGGAAGAGCAGCGGTGATCACCGCCGCTCCTCCCTTGGCCCGACTCCCGCTGTGACTGAATACAGTGGGAGCGAGCCTCCAGCGGCGCGCACGCCGCCCACAAGGAGAGGAGTCCAGTGACGTAGGTCTACGTCGCCGGACGATAACGAGCCACATTGCCGCAGTAGCAGCAATGTGAGCGGGGTAAAGTGGTTAATGAAGAAATTTGATTTATTACATTTTTTTATTGGATGTTTTATAGCAGAAAGTAAAAAATATTGTTTTTATTTTTTCACAATTGTCGGTCTTTTTGTTAATAGCGCAAACAAAAACACAAAAAGGTGATCCAAGTACCACCAAAAGAAAGCTCTATTTGTAGGGGGGAAAAAAAAAAAAAAAAGGACATCAATTTTATTTGGGTACAGCGTCGCATGACTGCGCAATTGTCAGTTTAAGTATCACAAGGCCGAATCGCAAAAAATGTCCTGGTCAGGAAGTGGCTAAACATGCTGCTAGCAGGCTTTCAACAAGCTTCAAGAAGTTTTGAAGCCTGCTATCAGCTTGTTTAATGCTGCAATCAGCACTCCCATTAGGATCTGTATTCAGCAGTTGCAAAACTGGAGCTGAATTGTACTTTAAAAGCTTCAATAAAGCTTGCCATTCACAGTGCTCTTCTAGAAGCTGAAGCATGTATGAAACAGGCCTAAGGCTGCCTATTCAAAACCAGAGCAGGGCTGCAATTTATTTGCAGTGCAATGCAAATTGTATATTGAAGTGCGGGTGTGTTGTGGAACACTGGGTTGCCATTCAAAGTGAATGTCACTGCAACACACCCAACATGTATATAATGTGTTACTGCGATACCTTGATGTGAATGGCCCCCTGATTAGACAGAGAATGGCCATACAAGACTCTACCTCTTGCAGAAGTTGGCTGAGCTGCTCCTTCAGATGCACCTCTTCGGCGGCCTTTGACTCGGTGGATGAGTTCTACAAGACAAAGAATTTGCGATTACAACATCAAAAAATACTCCTGTGCTTTTCCTGAGAGACAACTGCAGGCTGCCACCCCCCCCCCCCCCCTTGAAGAAGCCAGCTGTCTGACTACTACACTGACCAGCTGGGTTCAATAAGGTTGTGCTTAGGGGGTGCACTGATCCGACTTTTCTTGTCCAGATACCGATACCTGGCATTGTGTATCTGCCGGTACCGATCTGGAACTACACACATACACAATACGCATGCGGCTGCAGTACAGAGCAAAGCCACTGCTTCATGTGTATGGCTCCTCCACTCACAGGCGGAGTGCATCTGATATCACTTCACCTGTGAGCCGGACCTATACAGGAAGTAGCGGCTCCCATCCCATACTACTGCACCAAGTAAGGGACGGCTGAGCCGGGACTCAGCAAAACCAGATCGGCCCGTGGATCGGCGGCTCCATGCAAGTAAGCGACGGCTCAGCTGGGACTCAGCAAAACCGGTTCGGCCCGTGGATCGGTTAATTTTACCGATCCCCCGATCCAGCTATAGTGGCAGTATCTGCGCCGATATCCGATCGGTGCATCCCTAGTTGCGCTGAGTAAATAAGATTCCCAACATGTCAAACCTTAAACTTGCATGCACCCATGCAATGGCGACAAAACCTCAGTACCCTATATTTTTCATAGGCAACACTTCAAAAGTCCCTACAGGGCATCAGTTTAGAGCTATGCAGGAGCTCTGGTGCTAAAATGATTGCTCTCACTCCAGCATGTGTAGCGATATGTAACATGTGTATTGCAATCAAGGTTTTCCTGCATAGGTGCCCCTGATGTGTGGGTTTACGTTCGTTCATGTGTGTATATTGTATGGGGGTGAGGGGGTCTCAGATTTTTGTTTTATTGGGGGGGGGGGGGTATTTTATGTGCTTGGGCGTCTTTGCTTTACAATTTCTAAAAAAAAAAAAAAAAAAAAAAAAAAAAAAAAAAAAAAAAAAGATGTTCCCATCACATAGGGCAGTGGCTCTTAACTCCGGTCCTCAGGACCCACTAACAGGCCAGATTTAAAGCGGAGTTCCACCCTAAGATTTTACTTCGGCCCATCTTCTTGCTCCGGGTCACCTGAAAAACAAATGGATAATCGCAATTTTTTTTTTTTTTTTTTTTTTACTTACCTCGTTTTAGAAGAAAATATACTTACCTTACTTCCTCTTCCCCCCCCCTCTGCGGCCGCGGCCCTTCGTCACTTCCTGGCTTGCAATGATTCCTGGGAGCTGAACGTCATCGCTCCCAGGAATCAATGCGCCTGGACCGGCCCCGACGTCAGTTCCGGTGCAGGCGCAGTCATACCTTCCTAAACAGCTTCTGGGCATGCCCAGAACCTGTGCAGGGATGACGCTGCAGCCCCAGAAGTGACGGCGGGGCCGGTGCAGTGCATCGTGGGACTGAAGAGGACGCGCTGGCTTCAAGCTGCCCACACCTGAGATGGCAGCGCTGGAGAAGACATTTTGAAGGTAAGTATTTCTTCTTGCAGGTAAGTGCAACCCGGAACAGTTCAGAGGCTATTCATTGTGGAATGTACTAGCCCTGACTGTCCCGGGGGTATTTTTATGTATTTTTTTGTGTTTTAGGTGGAACTCCTCATTAAAGTATCATCTTGGGGAGATGCAGACTAGAATACTGCAATCACTGAGCAGCAAAATATATCACCTGTGATGTATTTCAGTTATCTTGCAAACCTGGCCTGTTAGTGGGTCCAGAGGCCCGGAGTTGAGAACCACTGACATAGGGGGACAAAGTCCCCACTGTGATGATTTTTTTGGGTACAGGTTCTCTTCTACAACGTACAGACCTGGCAGTAAAAGGGTTAAAGCTGAAGATTAATCTGATTAGACCGGTGCATTTCATAAAATTAGAATACATCAAAAAGATAATTTATTTTAGTAATTTCCTGGTAGAGGGCTGCACTGACTTTTGGTGGACCAACCAACACCAGCAGATGACACGGCTCCCCAAATCATCACCGACTGTAAAAACTTCACTCTGGACCTCATGCAACTTGGATTCTGTGCCTCTCCACTCCTCCTCCAGACTCTGGGACCTTGATTTCCAAATGATATGCAAAATTTTCCACAGTAAGCGATGATTTGGGGAGCCATGTCATCTGCTGGTGTTGGTCCACCGTCCAAAGTCAGCGCAGCCCTCTACCAGGAACTTCTAGAGAACTTCATGCTTCCCTCTGCTGACCAGCTTTATGGAGATGCTGATTTCATTTTCCAGCAGACTTGGCACCGCCCACACTGCCAAAACTACCAATACCTGGTCACGTGATCATGGTATCACTGTGCTTGATTGGCCAGCAAACTCGCCTGACCTAAACCCCATAGAGAATCTGTGGGGTGTTGTCAAGAGGAAGATGGGAGACACCAGACCCAACAATGCAGATGAGCTGAAGGTCTCTATCAAAGCAACCTGGACTTCCATAACACCTCAGCAGTGCCACAGGCTGATCGCCTCCATGCCACGCCGCATTGATGCAATATTTCATGCAAAAGGAGCCCGACCAAGTATGGAGTGCATCCTATACTGTACATGGACAGACTTTTCACTAAACCAACATTTCTGTATTAAAAATCCTTTAGGTTTCATGGCTCTATGAAATCACCAGAGGAACAATATTAGTTCACTGATCGGCTGCAGACAGAGCTGGGAACAGAAGCTGTAGCTGAGATCAGAGTATGAGAGAGAATGAGAACTCCGTTTTTTTTTTTGACGTTGACCTTCTTTTACCACTGTGATTGGTTAGCCAGTATACACACAGGCATTTGTTGACCACTCTAACAGGAGGTTACACAAGATCTGCTAAGAAGGACTTGGGTGTGAGAGGTGTCACTGGGTAGGGAATCGACCGATATCGTTTTTGCAGGGCCGATACTGAATTTCCGGCCACCCTTCAGGCAGATGGTAGATATTGGGTTTTACGTTTTTTTTATTTTTTTCACACTGTCCTTTTTTATTTTTGATCACTTTAAATGATTGTCACAATGAATGTAAACATCCCTTGTGACAGTAATAGGCAGTGACAGGTACTCTTTATAGAAGGATCTGGGGTCTAGAAGACCTCCAAATCCCTTCCCTGCCCTTTTTAAAAGCTTTATAAACACCAAGATCTGTGTTTTTTGAATGCTTATGATTTTTTTGAAAATGGTGCTGTAAAGCGTAAGTGATGTCATATCAGCATTAGTCGGGTTAACATAGCGGAGAGCTGATTAAAGCCAATCCTGGCTTTATTTGGGTGTCCGGTCAGCAGGCAGATGCATCAGTTGGTCGCTCGGGTCACCCTCCGGATAGTCACGCAAAGCAGTGGGGGGGGGGGGGGGGCCTCAAAATCATCCTCTGCACTTAAAAGCATTCAAGTTTGGCTGTTTTGAATACTGTATTTTTTTTTTTTTTTTTTAATCTGGCGCCTTCAAGGCTCCAGTAGCCGGAGTGATGTCACAACATCGCCTCCAGATTACTACATCAGAAAGCCATTTAAAGCAAATTGTTCGGGTCTTCGGCCAGCCGACGTACGTGCCGGCTGGTCGTTCGGGCCTCCTGGTGGGATGGGGAAACCCGGGCAGAGCGGCGGGAGGGGATGTCCACTCCTGCTGCTTGTAATACAGCCGACCGGCTGCTTAGCAACATCGGTTGATTGGTTATTACAAGAAAGCCGACCGTCCGCTCTAAAAAAAAAAAAAAAAAAAAAAACAGTACAGGGCGATTTCTGTAGCTGCAGGCATCACTCTGGTACAACCACTTGAAGCAATATCGGCAAGTTTGTGGCCGATGTAGATACTTAAAAAAAGTGAATATCGGCCTTCCGATAATTGATCAATCTAATCCCGATCACTGGGCTTACATCAGGATCTCCTACCTATTACTACGGTTGCGGGACCATCAATTTCTCTGGGTTTTGGGACTTTTACATATGATATTGGACAATTTTTTCACAGCACTGCACTAATTTTTGCATCATGAACACGGTCTTCAGCAGCTGTTTGAGTATTATTCTGACGCAGATTCGTTTTTGATTCACCAATGTAAGGGGACCCTTCTCAGAAGACCACCAATGTAAAGCGGCCCTTCACCAATATAAGAGTCCTTCTCCACTGGCTACCAGTGTAAGGGGTCCCTTCTCCATTAAGCACCAATATAAGGGAGTCCCCAGACCATCAATATAAGAGGGTCCTTCTCCCCAGACCATCAATATAGTGTCCTTCTCTACTGACTACAAATAGACGGGGTCCTTCTGCCCCGACCTTAGTATAAGAAGGGCCTTCTCCCCGGACCACCAGTGTAAGAGGGCCCATTTCCACTGACAATCATGTAAGCGGGCATTTACCCACTGGTTAAATACTTGGTTTTGCCTAGGTGTAGCGGAATAGGGAGTAATACCAAACACATACAATTTCTCGCTCTAACATTTCCTACGAACCATCCTCTCTAAGCTGCTCCAGCTGCAGTTACATGCCTCCACTTACAAGGCAGGGTTATTAAACCTTCATTGTACCACATGTTGTTAAAGCGGAGTTCCACCCAAAAGTGGAACTTCTGCTCATTTGGTCCCTCCCAACCTCCGGTGCCACATTTGGCACCTTTCAGGGGGGAGGGGGGGGGGAACAGGTACCTGTTTTTCCCTTCCCCACTTCTCAGAAGTTTGGCCCCCTGCTCCTTCCCCCTGCCGCCGAATGTGCAGCGTGCTTCGCGCATGCGCAGTATGGACCTGCCCTTGAAGCCTCAAGGCTTCATTGCCAGGTTCCCTCACTGGTAATGGCGGCAGCAGCACCCGACAGCCGATGGAAACATTTGCTGCGGTGCCGACATCGCAGGACTCCAGGACAGGTAAGCGTCCTAATATTAAAAGTCAGCAGCTACCGCCCAGCCATTCCGGCTCCTCGTCCTTAGAGTTAATTGGTAATCTGAACACAGCATATGGCTCCTAGGTCTAGGACACAGTAACCACAAACTTCATAATTTCATACACAAGCAAGATAGGTCTCTAGAAAATATATATTTGAATGCCAGATAAAATACCGATCAAATTAAGATCAAACTTAAACACCTTCATGCCTAGGAAAGACAAGCTAGCGTTTAGATGCCTTACAGGTCTTTCCGAGATAACCCATGTTTAGTGTCTAAAGATAGGCCTTTCAAAACCGGACCATAAAATATCGGTTTCAAGCATGTAACCGTTACATATGTCAAGATATGAGTGCTTTTAATAATCTGTCAAACCAGGAGGTCCCTTAGCAGTTTATAGACTCAGAGCCTATTGGCCAAGTACTTCTGGTGACACCCCCTGGGGGGTCAGTGAAAAAGGGCAGGAACTGATCGAGAGCTCAGTTCTCATCCTACCATCAAAGCGGAAACACCACGCTGGAGGACCGATCATGTTCAGCTTCTGAAACTAATGTAATACCAGGACCGTTTTAATGCAAGTATTTTCACCCTTTATCTCCATATTTCTAAATTGCTGTATTGTGTCTCTATTTCTTTGTAACCAATTTTTCTGTAAATATTTTTATTCGCACCAGTTTTTACCTTTCTTATAATTAAACCTTATTTTGAAAAGTGTTAACTTTGTCACTAAGCTGTTAAACGCAAACTGACCCAAAAGAACCTGCCTCCTGAAAGCGCGCTACCGTTTAGGCTAACCTATCTGAAACATTCTGGTCTGAGGTGACAGTGTGTGTTACAGACGGTTATTCTAAAGTCATAATTGATATTTGTAAAATCACGAGCGTCCGCTGGGCTCATTCAAACGTAGCGGTGGTGGCAGAGAAAGGGTTAATCGTTTAACCCGGTGACAATCGCTCTCAGTCTGCTGGCATCTAGATTGTGGTCCCGCAAGCTGGAAAATCTTTGTGCCGGGCGCAGCTGAGAGTGGCATTGCTACGCAAGTGACGGTAGGGTGTGAGGTTGCTTGGTCTTTGGTCACGAGTTGGATGAGAAGGCCAGGGGTCTGATACCCACCACCGTCACAGAGACTAGTTCAGTATCCCTGGCTTGGGCCATAGAAAGAAAGCTCAAATGTTTTCTGATTCCTGCTGAACTGACCAAAATTCAAGCTGTGTGTGGCCCTGCAAGCCCCACCCCCAACCAAAGAAAAAGAAATCGCCAATGACAAACAGTAACTGCAACCTATCAGGTGCAGTTATTGTTTGGCAACGCTATTGTATTTAAAGCAGCCACGGCTCCACAATAGCCACCAGTGGAGATTCCTCCATCCACATTGTTAGCATGGATAGGGGGAATCAAATTATTTTTTCTCATTCAACGCTTGGCTACTATATATATTCTTACTTTGCTCTGCTGCTCCTCTTGCATCCTCTGCACCTCATCGACCCTCTGCAGATGTTCTTTTCTCTTGATGACCATCTGTTTCTGAAGATCGTTAAGCTCCTGCCTGCATTTCAGCAGACAAGGGGTCTCCTCTGACGGGCTCTGCTGTGGATCTTTCAGGTTTCGCATGTCTTTGTGTTTTTCCTGGACCTGAGAGTTGAGGCTGCGTAGCTCCGCTATAGACTCTCTCATCCTGGACAGCTGCAAAGTGTTCATGCACTGCTGCTGGGTAGCTGCCATGATGTCCAAGTCCGATTCCGGCTGCTCGGCGGGTATTGTCGGCTGTTTGGACAGGCCAGGCTTTGGCAATTTTGCAAGCGGTTCCTCCCTTCGTGGAAGCTTTGCTCTGGACATACCGGAGGTACCAACCTCCGTTCCAGGGGTCTCGGAATCTTCACAGTTCAGTTTGCGCTTGTTTCGCTGAGGTTTACTCTTGTTGACCAGAAATGGTCGGATTTTCTCCAGGTTCTCCTGGACCAGTTCATACTCAAACTCTGGTTTGTCCGTGTTTGGAAGAGGAACTCCGAACTGGACAAAGGAGTCTTTGGTCAGCGTGTAAGGTTTGTTTGGATCCAGTTTCTCTTTGTTCACCCACACTCCATTCAAACTCTGCAATTTGATCAAAAGAAAACAGTCACAAAAAAAAAAAAAAAAATATAGATAGATAAAAAAAAAAAAAAAAAAAAAAATATGGAGGAAAGTGTGTGTGTGTGTGTGTGTGTGTGTGTGTGTGTGTGTGTGTGTGTGTGTGTGTGTGTGGGGGGGGGGGGGGGGGGTGGATGGCATTTTACACTCCTCACTGTTTTTTTTTAATCGAAGTATGGATGTGTCATGAGACGTAATAGGACCGATCCGGGGATGTGAAGCAATAGGACCGATCCGGGGATGTGAAGCAATAGGACCGATCCGGGGATGTAAAGCAATAGGACCGATCCGGGGATGTAAAGCAATAGGACCGATCCGGGGATGTAAAGCAATAGGACCGATCCGGGGATGTAAAGCAATAGGACCGATCCGAGGATGTGAAGTGAGAAGTGATAGGACTGATCTATGGATGTGAAGTGAGAGGTGATAGGACTGATCTGTGGATGTGAAGTGAGAGGTGATAGGACTGATCTGGGGATGTGAAGTGAGAGGTGATAGGACTGATCTGGGGATGTGAAGTGAGAGGTGATAGGACTGATCTGTGGATGTGAAGTGAGAGGTGATAGGACTGATCTGGGGATGTGAAGTGAGAGGTGATAGGACTGATCTGGGGATGTGAAGTGAGAGGTGATAGGACTGATCTGTGGATGTGAAGTAATAGGACTGATCTATGGATGTGAAGTAATAGGACTGATCTGTGGATGTGAAGTGAGAGGTGATAGGACTGATCTGTGGATGTGAAGTAATAGGACTGATCTGTGGATGTGAAGTAATAGGACTGATCTATGGATGTGGAAGGAGAAGACTGGAAACTCACAGAAGCTGTTGGTGATGTGACCGGCTGTGTGACGTGAAACCTAGGAAGACTTACACTGTTATCGGTGGCCGTCCACTGGCCCTGTGCGTCCTGTCGGAAGATGCAGTGTGTGCGGGAAATCATTAGAGGGCACGCCGTAGAGACCAGCTGGTAGGTGACACCAATCCCTCTTCCCACAGTCACCTGTTGGGCAACAAAATAAACAAATCACAAATCAAAAAAAGTAATAAATTACCCCTGATTAATAAAAGATACATTTTCACAGAATGTCTTTAATTCTAAAGATCGGCCGGCACAGAGAGAGAATGCCACAATGGCAACTGAGTGCTAGAACCGCAGAAGAATGCATGAACCGACCGCTAGAACCGGCACTGCACCGCAGAAGAACGCATGAACCGACCGCTAGAACCGGCACTGCACCGCAGAAGAACGCATGAACTGAGCGCTAGAACCGGCACTGCTCCGCAGAATAACGCATGAACTGATCGCTAGAACCGGCACTGCTCCGCAGAAGAACGCATGAACCGACCGCTAGAACCGGCACTGCTCCGCAGAGGAACGCATGAACCGACCGCTAGAACCGCTCCGCAGAAGAACGCATGAACTGACCGCTAGAACCGGGCACTGCACCGCAGAAGAACGCATGAACCGACCGCTAGAAGCGCTCCGCAGAAGAACGCATGAACCGACCGCTAGAAGCGCTCCGCAGAAGAACGCATGAACCGACCGCTAGAACCGCTCCGCAGAAGAACGCATGAACCGACCGCTAGAACCGCTCCGCAGAAGAACGCATGAACCGACCGCTAGAACCGCTCCGCAGAAGAACGCATGAACCGACCGCTAGAACCGGCACTGCTCCGAAGAATGCATGATCCCCAATAGCCGGAAACACTTATTTTTTTCGGCACCTGCAACAGGAGGAACATTGGAGAAGCGCTGTAGAGGGGAATAGAGCGGTGCCCCCCCCCCCCACATGTTTATGGAGGTATATGGATATATGTAATGGGGGTCATAATGGGGTACAGACCCAACATTTAGTCCATACTCACCTTACACCCCCTCATGCAATATTTTTCAGGTCTGCATGAGGTAGCAGGTAGTAAATTGTAGTGCAAACTCCTCTGCACCCCTAACAATCCCTCCTGTGTAGCATTGGGGGGGGGGGGGGAGCAGTTATATACAGACTCATTCCCCCCCCCCCCCCATCAGACAGGACTAAGGGGGATACAGGTCCTCCTCAGACAATATGATCGAATATAAGGTGACCCCCGCCCAATCACAACAAAACCTGCAAATAAGACTGAACATTGACACCCAGAAAGAAGAAATGGAAGGTGGGTGACTCCGGATTCAAACTGATTGATAAAGTATAGGACTCCTCAGACAGAAGCAGCCGCCCCTACATACTGGGGGGGGGGGTACAAGGTAGCCTGAGACAGAAGCAGCCGCTCATACATAGCGGGGGGTACAAGGTAGCCTCAGATAGAAGGTCCTATTACCATGTATTAGAGTATATTGGAATATATTGCTCCCCTCCTCCTGTGCACCCCTCTGATGCAGCCTGCGCTCACTGTGCACCCCTCTGATGCAGCGTACGCTCCCCTCTGATGCAGCCTGCGCTCACTATGCTCCCCTCTGATGCAGCCTGCGCTCGCTATGCTCCACTCTGATGCAGCCTGCGCTCGCTATGCTCCACTCTGATGCAGCCTGCGCTCGCTATGCTCCACTCTGATGCAGCCTGCGCTCGCTATGCTCCACTCTGATGCAGCCTGCGCTCGCTATGCTCCCCTCTGACGCAGCGCGCACTCGCTATGCACTTCTTGGACCTTGCCGTGCACTCCTCTGATGTAGCCTGCGCTAGCTGTGCGCCCCTCTGACAGCGCGCTCCCCCAATAGTATCCGTTCCTCAGACAGTACTAGTGGCTCCTATATACTGAGGGTTTAACTTCCCTCAGACAGTAGTATTTGCTCCCGGATAGTAGAGCTATGATGAGGTACAGGGGTCTCTCAGACAGTAGTAGTCGCTCCTGGATAGGAGAGCTATGATGAGGTACAGGGGTCTCTCAGACAGTAGTAGTCGCTCCCTGATAGTAGATCTATGATGAGGTAAAGAGGGAGGGGGGGGATCTCTCAGACATTAGTAGTCGCTCTGGATAGTAGAGCTATGATGGGGTACAGGGGTCTCTCAGACAGTAGTAGTCGCTCCTGGATAGTAGAGCTATGATGAGGTACAGGGGGGTCTCTCAGACAGTAGTAGTCACTCCCTGATAGTAGATCTATGATGAGGTAAAGAGGGAGGGGGGGGATCTCTCAGACATTAGTAGTCGCTCTGGATAGTAGAGCTATGATGGGGTACAGGGGTCTCTCAGACAGTAGTAGTCGCTCCTGGATAGTAGAGCTATGATGAGGTACAGGGGGGTCTCTCAGACAGTAGTAGTCACTCCTGGATAGTAGAGCTATGATGGGGTACAGGGGGGTCTCAGACAGTAGTAGTTGATTATGGATAGTAGAGCTATGATGAGGTACAGGGGGTCTCTCAGACAGTAGTAGTCGCTCCTGGATAGTAGAGCTATGATGGGGTACAGGGGTCTCTCAGACAGTAGTAGTTGAGGCCTACACCCCGGTATTCCCCCAGCTCACTATACAGGGAACACCCATCTCTGCCCTGAGGGACAGAAGACCCTCCAGCAGTGATTAGTAAGGCCTCTCACCTCTTCCCCCTCAGGCAGTATTAGCCGCTCCTGGCTTCCCCCGACTCTCCTCAGACACCAGCACAGCTCGTCCTCGTCTTCCGCCATCACCAGCCGAACGTTACCGGAGGCCGCATCCAGTGTAACCCCCGTTGTCTGCGCGCGCTCGCGCTGTCAGGGCACACTACGCATGCGCATCCCCTGAGGAAATCCTGGAAGCAACCACCAGGGGGCAGCAAATGCCGCCGCTGCAATGTACACAGAGTTCACACGTGACCAGACATTACCAATAAGGATCCACAATTGCAGCCAGTGGCCAGTAAACAGACAGGAATAAAAAAGAGGGAGGGGCTTTTATACAAGATGCCTGTGATTGGGCAAATAGTAGGATGGTGGGAGGGGGTATAATCAGGAATTCCCCCCCTGATGATTGGCAGAGCCGCGGTGAGGCCTATGGGCGGGGCATGTAGTGAACGTCCTCCAATAAGCAGAAGCTGATGTTAGATGCGTGAGGAAGGTTTCTTGTCAGCGTAAAGGGGGCGGGGTTAGTTGACGCAAACGAAAGCGGGGCTGGATATACAGTGGCCTGTGATTGGCTGAAGTTAGGAGTAAGCGGAGCTTTCATTGGCGGAGGGGGAAATGCGCTGGCTGTGGAGAATCCGGGGTTCCGTGCTGTGAGGTGAGCGCTGTACCGGGCTTAGCATTAATTACACGGCTTCTGGGGATGATTGAGGTGGTAATTCAACTTACTTGGTGCCTTATATCAGCCTCAGAAGCGGGGTAATTATTATATGACCTGGAATAAAGGGGTGAGATGGCGCCCCTAGCCGGGCTCCGGTGTGGGGGGCGGGGAGGTTCTCCTGCTGTGCACAGACTTCCTTCTCCGGGAATGTCCCTTCTTCCCTCATCAGTCCCGGGGATCGGACTGTCCCGGATGGGGAGATGTGACAGGTGTGGGGGGAGGGGAGATGTGACAGGTGTGGGGGGAGGAGTTCTGTACTCCTGTCCTAGGGTGACAACGCTGCTCCTCCTCCATACATTGCACTGAGTGTTGTCACCCGAGAACAGGAAGTGTTACTGGCAGGATAATCAGTGCTGTATTGTGCCCCCCTCTGATGTAGGGGGCGGTGGGTGCGGGCCCCTCTGATGTAGGGGGCGGTGGGTGCGGGCCCCTCTGATGTAGGGGACGGTGGGTGCGGGCCCCTCTGATGTAGGGGACGGTGGGTGCGGGCCCCTGGGATGTAGGGGGCGGTGGGTGCGGGCCCCTGGGATGTAGGGGGCGGTGGGTGCGGGCCCCTGGGATGTAGGGGGCGGTGGGTGCGGGCCCCTGGGATGTAGGGGGCGGTGGGTGCTGGCCCCTGGGATGTAGGGGGCGGTGGGTGCGGGCCCCTGGGATGTAGGGGGCGGTGGGTGCGGGCCCCTGGGATGTAGGGGGCGGTGGGTGCGGCCCCCTGGGATGTAGGGGGCGGTGGGTGCGGCCCCCTGGGATGTAGGGGGCGGTGGGTGCGGCCCCCTGGGATGTAGGGGGCGGTGGGTGCGGGCCCCTGGGATGTAGGGGGCGGTGGGTGCGGGCCCCTGGGATGTAGGGGGCGGTGGGTGCGGGCCCCTCTGATGTAGGGGACGGTGGGTGCGGGCCCCTCTGATGTAGGGGGCGGTGGGTGCGGGCCCCTGGGATGTAGGGGGGATGGTTGGTGCGGGCCCCTCTGATGTAGGGGACGGTGGGTGCGGGCCCCTGGGATGTAGGGGACGGTGGGTGCGGGCCCCTGTGGTGTAGGGGGGACGGTCGGTGCGGGCCCCTGTGGTGTAGGGGGGACGGTCGGTGCGGGCCCCTGGGATGTAGGGGACGGTCGGTGCGGGCCCCTGGGATGTAGGGGACGGTCGGTGCGGGCCCCTGTGGTGTAGGGGGGACGGTGGGTGCGGGCCCCTGGGATGTAGGGGACGGTGGGTGCGGGCCCCTGGGATGTAGGGGACGGTGGGTGCGGGCCCCTGGGATGTAGGGGACGGTGGGTGCGGGCCCCTGGGATGTAGGGGACGGTGGGTGCGGGCCCCTGGGATGTAGGGGACGGTGGGTGCGGGCCCCTGGGATGTAGGGGACGGTGGGTGCGGGCCCCTGGGATGTAGGGGACGGTGGGTGCGGGCCCCTGGGATGTAGGGGACGGTGGGTGCGGGCCCCTGGGATGTAGGGGACGGTGGGTGCGGGCCCCTGGGATGTAGGGGACGGTAGGCGCGGGCCCCTGGGATGTAGGGGACGGTAGGCGCGGGCCCCTGGGATGTAGGGGACGGTAGGCGCGGGCCCCTGGGATGTAGGGGACGGTCGGCGCGGGCCCCTGGGATGTAGGGGACGGTGGGCGCGGGCCCCCTGGGATGTAGGGGACGGTGGGCGCGGGCCCCCTGGGATGTAGGGGACGGTGGGCGCGGGCCCCCTGGGATGTAGGGGACGGTGGGCGCGGGCCCCTGGGATGTAGGGGACGGTGGGCGCGGGCCCCCTGGGATGTAGGGGACGGTGGGCGCGGGCCCCCTGGGATGTAGGGGACGGTGGGCGCGGGCCCCCTGGGATGTAGGGGACGGTGGGTGCGGGCCCCCTGGGATGTAGGGGACGGTGGGTGCGGGCCCCCTGGGATGTAGGGGACGGTGGGTGCGGGCCCCTGGGATGTAGGGGACGGTGGTTGCGGGCCCCTGGGATGTAGGGGACGGTGGTTGCGGGCCCCTGGGATGTAGGGGACGGTGGGTGCGGGCCCCTGGGATGTAGGGGACGGTGGGTGCGGGCCCCTGGGATGTAGGGGACGGTGGGTGCGGGCCCCTCTGATGTAGGGGACGGTGGGCGCGGGCCCCTGGGATGTAGGGGACGGTGGGCGCGGGCCCCTGGGATGTAGGGGACGGTGGGCGCGGGCCCCTGGGATGTAGGGGACGGTCGGCGTGGGCCCCTGGGATGTAGGGGACGGTCGGCGTGGGCCCCTGGGATGTAGGGGACGGTCGGCGTGGGCCCCTGGGATGTAGGGGACGGTGGGTGCGGGCCCCTGGGATGTAGGGGACGGTGGGCGCGGGCCCCTGGGATGTAGGGGACGGTGGGCGCGGGCCCCTGGGATGTAGGGGACGGTGGGCGCGGGCCCCTGGGATGTAGGGGACGGTGGGTGCGGGCCCCTGGGATGTAGGGGACGGTGGGTGCGGGCCCCTCTGATGTAGGGGACGGTGGGTGCGGGCCCCTGGGATGTAGGGGACGGTGGGTGCGGGCCCCTGGGATGTAGGGGACGGTGGGTGCGGGCCCCTGGGATGTAGGGGACGGTGGGTGCGGGCCCCTGGGATGTAGGGGACGGTGGGTGCGGGCCCCTGGGATGTAGGGGACGGTGGGTGCGGGCCCCTGGGATGTAGGGGACGGTGGGCGCGGGCCCCCTGGGATGTAGGGGAAGGTGGGCGCGGGCCCCCTGGGATGTAGGGGAAGGTGGGCGCGGGCCCCCTGGGATGTAGGGGAAGGTGGGCGCGGGCCCCCTGGGATGTAGGGGACGGTGGGCGCGGGCCCCCTGGGATGTAGGGGACGGTGGGCGCGGGCCCCCTGGGATGTAGGGGACGGTGGGCGCGGGCCCCCTGGGATGTAGGGGACGGTGGGCGCGGGCCCCCTGGGATGTAGGGGACGGTGGGCGCGGGCCCCCTGGGATGTAGGGGGCGGTGGGCGCGGGCCCCTGGGATGTAGGGGATGGCCGGTGCGCGCCCCTCTGATGTAGCGTGCATCCCTCTGATGTAGGGGACGGTGGGTGCGGGCCCCTGGGATGTAGGGGACGGTGGGTGCGGGCCCCTGGGATGTAGGACGGTCGGCGTGGGCCCCTGGGATGTAGGGGACGGTCGGCGCGGGCCCCTGGGATGTAGGGGACGGTGGGCGCGGGCCCCTGGGATGTAGGGGATGGTCTGTGCGGGCCCCTGGGATGTAGAGGACGGTGGTTGCGGGCCCCTGGGATGTAGGGGACGGTGGTTGCGGGCCCCTGGGATGTAGGGGACGGTGGGTGCGGGCCCCTGGGATGTAGAGGACGGTGGTTGCGGGCCCCTGGGATGTAGGGGACGGTGGTTGCGGGCCCCTGGGATGTAGGGGACGGTGGTTGCGGGCCCCTGGGATGTAGGGGACGGTGGTTGCGGGCCCCTGGGATGTAGGGGACGGTGGTTGCGGGCCCCTGGGATGTAGGGGACGGTGGTTGCGGGCCCCTGGGATGTAGGGGACGGTGGTTGCGGGCCCCTGGGATGTAGGGGACGGTGGTTGCGGGCCCCTGGGATGTAGGGGACGGTGGTTGCGGGCCCCTGGGATGTAGGGGACGGTGGTTGCGGGCCCCTGGGATGTAGGGGACGGTGGTTGCGGGCCCCTGGGATGTAGGGGACGGTGGTTGCGGGCCCCTGGGATGTAGGGGACGGTGGTTGCGGGCCCCTGGGATGTAGGGGACGGTGGGTGCGGGCCCCTGGGATGTAGGGGACGGTGGGTGCGGGCCCCTGGGATGTAGGGGACGGTGGGTGCGGGCCCCTGGGATGTAGGGGACGGTGGGTGCGGGCCCCTCTGATGTAGGGGACGGTGGGTGCGGGCCCCTGGGATGTAGGGGACGGTGGGTGCGGGCCCCTGGGATGTAGGGGACGGTGGGTGCGGGCCCCTGGGATGTAGGGGACGGTGGGTGCGGGCCCCTGGGATGTAGGGGACGGTGGGTGCGGGCCCCTGGGATGTAGAGGACGGTGGGTGCGGGCCCCTGGGATGTAGGGGACGGTGGGTGCGGGCCCCTGGGATGTAGGGGACGGTGGGTGCGGGCCCCTGGGATGTAGGGGACGGTGGGTGCGGGCCCCTGGGATGTAGGGGACGGTGGGTGCGGGCCCCTGGGATGTAGGGGACGGTGGGTGCGGGCCCCTTTATTGTAGTGTGCGCCCCTCTGATTTAGCACATGCCCAGTGCGCACCCCTATGATGTAGGATGTAATCTGTGTGTGCGCCCCTTTGATGTAACTCTTTCCCTTCCCACCAGGTGGCTCTTTAGTGAGATTGGATGATGTCGGAGGACTGGGAGGCGAAGACGCTCGGACTCCACCCAGAAGAGGTGCGCTTTGACTCCGGTCTCGCGGACTCTCTGCAATCCTTGCAGGATGAGGGTCTCCCCCGATATCCCGGAGCCTCCAATCCGGACTCCTCCATCCTCCACCAGTCCAAGGAGCAGCAGGCAGAGGCCCAGGATGCAGAGCGCATAGACTCCTCCTATGGATCCGCCTCCATCATAGACAGCCTGCCCCCTACTGGACACTGTGAGAGCACAGAGCTTGCCTCACGGACTCTAAATGGGGAACCTGAAATCCTGGTGGCAGAGAGAGCTCCACAGACTGGCACAGTGCCCTTTAATGAGGACTCCCCCTCCACCGGCACAGAGCCCGATCCACAGACTGCCAGCCTTCCCCCCAGGGGGGTCACCGGGAGCCTAGGCACCGAGCACATCAACAGCTTCACCTACCTGTCAGAAGAGGGCGACACGTGAGTACCTGTATTACCTCTACACATGCATCAAACATGGCCGATCCATCCTATAGGAGTGCACAGGGACATGGGTAGTGGTAGAACCAATGCTGAAGAAGCCGGCAACGGGTCTTGCAGCTCTCTGTGCCAGAGGAGCTTACACTCTTATGTCCCTCCACACAGTGGTGATAATATTAATAAACCTTTTATATAGCTCTGATATATACAACAGTGCGGTGCAGAGACACTGAGCCCTTCACATCCCACTCTGTACCAGAGGAGCTTACACTCTAATGCCCCCGCTCTACACAGTCACACACTATTATGACACACATATACAGTGCCTCGAAAAAGTATTCATACCCCTTGAAATATTTCACAATTTGGAGTTTATTCACTAAAGGTAAATCCACTCCGCGCACTACTTGAAGTGCAGTCACTGTAGATCTGAGGGGGGGGGGGGGACATGCAAAAAAAATAAAAAACAGCATTTTTGCTTGCAAATGATTGGATGATAGAAATCAGCAGAGCTCCCCCCTCATTTCAGATCCCCCCCCTCATTTCAGATCCCCCCCCTCATTTCAGATCTCCCCCCCCTCATTTCAGATCTCCCCCCCCCCTCATTTCAGATCTCCCCCCCCCCTCATTTCAGATCTCCCCCCCCCCCCCTCATTTCAGATCTCCCCCCCCTCTCATTTCAGATCTCCCCCCCCCTCTCATTTCAGATCTCCCCCCCCCTCTCATTTCAGATCTCCCCCCCCCTCTCATTTCAGATCTCCCCCCCCCTCTCATTTCAGATCTCCCCCCCCCCTCTCATTTCAGATCTCCCCCCCCCCCCTCTCATTTCAGATCTCCCCCCCCCTCTCATTTCAGATCTCCCCCCCCTCTCATTTCAGATCTCCCCCCCCTCTCATTTCAGATCTCCCCCCCCTCTCATTTCAGATCTCCCCCCCCCTCTCATTTCAGATCTCCCCCCCTCTCATTTCAGATCTCCCCCCCCCCCTCTCATTTCAGATCTCCCCCCCCCCCTCTCATTTCAGATCTCCCCCCCCCCCCTCTCATTTCAGATCTCCCCCCCCCCTCTCATTTCAGATCTCCTCCCCCTCTCATTTCAGATCCCCCCCCCCCTCTCATTTCAGATCCCCCCCCCCTCTCATTTCAGATCTCCCCCCCCTCATTTCAGATCTCCCCCCCCCCCTCTCATTTCAGATCTCCCCCCCCCCTCTCATTTCAGATCTCCCCCCCCCCTCTCATTTCAGATCCCCCCCCCCCCTCTCATTTCAGATCTCCCCCCCCCCCTCTCATTTCAGATCTCCCCCCCCCCTCTCATTTCAGATCTCCCCCCCCCCCCCTCTCATTTCAGATCTCCCCCCCCCCCCTCTCATTTCAGATCTCCCCCCCCCCCTCTCATTTCAGATCTCCCCCCCCTCTCATTTCAGATCTCCCCCCCCCCTCTCATTTCAGATCTCCCCCCCCCTCTCATTTCAGATCTCCCCCCCCCCTCTCATTTCAGATCTCCCCCCCCCTCTCATTTCAGATCCCCCCCCCCCTCTCATTTCAGATCCCCCCCCCCCTCTCATTTCAGATCCCCCCCCCCCTCTCATTTCAGATCCCCCCCCCCCTCTCATTTCAGATCCCCCCCCCCTCTCATTTCAGATCCCCCCCCCCCTCTCATTTCAGATCGATCCCCCCCCCCCTCTCATTTCAGATCTCCCCCCCCCCCCCCTCTCATTTCAGATCTCCCCCCCCCTCTCATTTCAGATCTCCCCCCCCCCCCTCTCATTTCAGATCTCCCCCCCCCCCCCTCTCATTTCAGATCTCCCCCCCCCCCTCTCATTTCAGATCTCCCCCCCCCCCCTCTCATTTCAGATCTCCCCCCCCCCCCCCCTCTCATTTCAGATCCCCCCCCCCCCCCTCTCATTTCAGATCTCCCCCCCCCCTCTCATTTCAGATCTCCCCCCCCCCCTCTCATTTCAGATCTCCCCCCCCCCCTCTCATTTCAGATCTCCCCCCCCCCCCCTCTCATTTCAGATCTCCCCCCCCCCCTCTCATTTCAGATCTCCCCCCCCCCCTCTCATTTCAGATCTCCCCCCCCTCTCATTTCAGATCTCCCCCCCCTCTCATTTCAGATCTCCCCCCCCTCATTTCAGATCTCCCCACCCCCCCCCTCTCATTTCAGATCCCCCCCCCCCTCTCATTTCAGATCCCCCCCCCCCTCTCATTTCAGATCCCCCCCCCCTCTCATTTCAGATCCCCCCCCCTCTCATTTCAGATCCCCCCCCCCTCTCATTTCAGATCCCCCCCCTCTCATTTCAGATCCCCCCCCTCTCATTTCAGATCCCCCCCCTCTCATTTCAGATCCCCCCCCCTCTCATTTCAGATCCCCCCCCCCCTCTCATTTCAGATCCCCCCCCCTCTCATTTCAGATCTCCCCCCCCCCTCTCATTTCAGATCTCCCCCCCCCCTCTCATTTCAGATCTCCCCCCCCCCCTCTCATTTCAGATCTCCCCCCCCCCCTCTCATTTCAGATCTCCCCCCCCCCCCTCTCATTTCAGATCTCTCCCCCCCCCCTCTCATTTCAGATCTCCCCCCCCCTCTCATTTCAGATCTCCCCCCCCCCCCCCCTCTCATTTCAGATCCCCCCCCTCTCATTTCAGATCCCCCCCCCCTCTCATTTCAGATCCCCCCCCCTCTCATTTCAGATCCCCCCCCCCTCTCATTTCAGATCCCCCCCCCTCTCATTTCAGATCCCCCCCCTCTCATTTCAGATCTCCCCCCCCCCTGATTTCAGATCTCCTCCCCCCCCCCCCCCCTGATTTCAGATCTCCTCCCCCCCCCCCTGATTTCAGATCTCCTCCCCCCCCCCCTCATTTCAGATCTCCTCCCCCCCCCCTCCTCATTTCAGATCTCCTCCTCCCCCCCCCCTCATTTCAGATCTCCTCCCCCCCCCCCCCTCATTTCAGATCTCCTCCCCCCCCCTCCTCATTTCAGATCTCCTCCCCCCCCCCCCCTCCTCATTTCAGATCTCCTCCCCCCCTCCTCATTTCAGATCTCCTCCCCCCCCCCTCTCATTTCAGATCCCCCCCCCCCTCTCATTTCAGATCTCCCCCCCCCCTCTCATTTCAGATCTCCCCCCCCCTCTCATTTCAGATCTCCCCCCCCCTCTCATTTCAGATCTCCCCCCCCCCCCTCTCATTTCAGATCTCCCCCCCCCCCCTCTCATTTCAGATCTCCCCCCCCCTCTCATTTCAGATCTCCCCCCCCTCTCATTTCAGATCTCCCCCCCCCTCTCATTTCAGATCTCCCCCCCCCTCTCATTTCAGATCTCCCCCCCCCCCTCATTTCAGATCTCCCCACCCCCCCCTCTCATTTCAGATCTCTCCCCCCCCCCTCTCATTTCAGATCTCTCCCCCCCCCTCTCATTTCAGATCCCCCCCCTCTCATTTCAGATCTCCCCCCCCCCCTCTCATTTCAGATCTCCCCCCCCCCTCTCATTTCAGATCTCCCCCCCCCCTCTCATTTCAGATCTCCCCCCCCCCTCTCATTTCAGATCTCCCCCCCCCCCTCTCATTTCAGATCTCCCCCCCCCCTCTCATTTCAGATCTCCCCCCCCCCTCATTTCAGATCTCCCCCCCCCTCTCATTTCAGATCTCCCCCCCCCCTCTCATTTCAGATCTCCCCCCCCCCCCTCTCATTTCAGATCCCCCCCCTCTCATTTCAGATCCCCCCCCCCTCTCATTTCAGATCTCCTCCCCCCTCATTTCAGATCTCCTCCCCCCTGATTTCAGATCTCCTCCCCCCCCCCTCATTTCAGATCTCCTCCCCCCCCCTCCTCATTTCAGATCTCCTCCCCCCCCCCCCCCCCTCATTTCAGATCTCCTCCCCCCCCCCCTCATTTCAGATCTCCTCCTCCCCCCCCCCCCTCATTTCAGATCTCCTCCCCCCCCCCCTCCTCATTTCAGATCTCCTCCCCCCCCCCCCTCCTCATTTCGGATCTTCTCCCCCCCCCCCCTCGTTTTGGTTCTTCTCCCCCCCCCCCCCCTCGTTTTGGTTCTTCTCCCCCCCCCTCGTTTTGGTTCTTCTCCCCCCCCCCTCGTTTTGGTTCTTCTCCCCCCCCCCCCCCTCGTTTTGGATCTTTCTTCCCCCCTCATTTTAGATCTTTCTTCTCCCCCCCCCCCCCCCCCCCCTCATTTTAGATCTTCCCCTCAGATCTACAGCGACTGCACTTCCAAATGCACTTGTAGTTCGGAGTGGATTTGCCTTTAGTAAATAAACCCCATTGTCTTGTTGCAACCAAAAACATAAATGTATTTTATGTGATAGATCCGCCTTTCCCAACCTTTTCAACACGGAGGAACCCTTAAAATAAATTTCTGGTCTCGGGGAACCCCTGCTAAAAATGAAAAATCTACAACTCATGACACATTAGTGTGACAGTCAGTGGGAAGAATGCTCCTTACTCTTCTCATCATTGGGAAGATTTACCCCATTACAGATAGCTAAAAGCAACAATGGTGTCAGTGGGAACTTATCTGAGAGGCAGAAATTGCTCATTTCTCAAGGAACTCCCAGCAACCTCAGGAGAAACCCTGTAATAGATCCACACAGAGTAGCAGATAATTGTGAAGTGGAAGGAAAATGATAAATGATGATTTTTAAAATGTTTTACAAATATATCTGTGAAAAGTGTGGCTGCATTTGTATTCACCCCCCTGAGTCATTACTTTGTAGAACCGCCTTTCCCTGCAATTACAGCTGCAAGTCTTTTTGGGGATGTCTCTACCAGCTTTGCACATCTAGAGAGGGACATTTATGCCCATTCTTCTTTGCAAAATATCTCAAGCTCTGTCAGATTGGATGGAGAGCGTCTGTGAACAGCAATTTTCAAGTCTTGCCACAGATTCTCAATGGGATTTAGGTCTCGACTTTTGACTGGCCCATTCTATTGTTTATGCTTTTATTTTTTATTTTTTATTTTTTTTATTGAAGTTAATAGGTGTTAATACATAAAGATACAGTATTTATAAGAACAATGCGTTGCATAATACATGGGAGCCAATTGGCTTTACCATAATAAACATTGGGAGATGAATGGGGTTCTTCTGATGGAAGGGCTAGATTGTCAAGGAACAGTTAATAATATAGTACTAGTGATAGGACTGGGCCATTCTAACACATGAATATGCTTTGATCTAAACCAGGGGTCTTCAACCTGTGGCCCTCCAGTTGTTCAGGAACTACAATTCCCATCATGCCTGGTCATGTCTGTGAAGGTCAGAGTTTTACAATGCCTCATGGGATGTGTATTTCTGCAGCAGCCGGAGGGCCGTAGTTTGAGGATCCCTGCTTTAAAGCATTCCATTGTAGCTCTGGCTGGATGTTTCGGTTCGTTGTCCTGCTGGAAGATGAACCTCCGCCCCAGTCTCAAGTCTTTTGCAGACTCTAATGGGTTTTCTTCTTCTAAGATTACCCTGTATTTGGCTCCATCCATCTTCCTATCCACTCTGACCAGCTTCCCTGTCCCTGCTGAAGAAAAGCATCTCCACAACATGATGCTGCCACCACCATGTTTCACAGTGGGGATGGTGTGTTCAGGGTGATGTGCAGTGTTAGTTTCTCTTACGTCCTCCGACAGTCGCCGCCTCTTCATATTCGTCACATATGGGGTATTAGACTTTGCTCCGAAGGAGTAGCTAGGCAACAGAATATGTTAACAATAAAGCTTTAACATATCCCACCTCAAGGGGTGGTCCCCTCAGTCAATACCCTCCTACTTCCTGCAACCATATCTCAGTTTTAATGTCTAGCTTGTCAGGAGTGGCTGGCTCTCTCTGTGCTGGGACTTTCTGTCCCAGACTCTTTCTTCTTTTTAATATTTTGTTTGAGTTTTCTCTCTATCTTTACTTAGCTGTTATTTTTGTCAGCATTAGTTAGTTCTTCGGACGAAGAGGATCATGCGGGCTGGGTCTCGGGCTGATCCCCCTGGTCGCAGGTCGTGGGTCAGTGGCTTCCCAGTCTGCCATCGAGCGTTCAGCCAGGTAACGCTCCTGGCACAGTGAACGACCCATCCCTGTTCGGTGCAGGGATGATTGGTGAGGTGGCTACCTCACCGGACGCTGTGCGGTTTCTTAACCTCCATTGTGTGCGTCTTGAATGGCGACTCTCCCTGCCTCATGTGCAGCGGCTTGTTCGCCTGTGCGGGTTCCCCACGCCATGTGAGGTAAGTGTATTTATGTGGGGACCTGTCTGTCTGGGGGGGTCTCAGTCTGGGACTGTGTAACCTGCCTTTAATCACACTGCTTGTCTCCCTATCTCTCGGCTGCATGCTGTGGGCTGCAAGGGGGGGGGGAGCTGTATGACACTGTGTGTGTCAGGCTGGGCAGTGTGGGAAGCTGTGTGCTGTGGGGCATGTTTTTTCTTGGCATGTTTGGGCATATACAGCGAACGCTGCGGCGATCTAACATGTATCCTTATATTGGGATGTAATGTGTGTGTTTTTATGCACTGTGGAGCGGCGTTTTCGGCGCCAAACGACGCCATTTTACCGGCGCCCGCTCCGGCCGCATGGTTTACATGCACGGCGGCCATTTTCTTGTAGCCTCCATAGGCTTACATAGAGCGCCCTGGCAGCATCACTTCCTCTTTCCAGGAACACCGATCGAGGCAGCAGCAGCAGCGGGGTCTCCTCAGGTTTTATCCTTCTGTTCTTGCTATCCATTGCCTGTATTCAGTTTGTATATTCCCTGTGGGGGTCTCATTGTGCCTGAGTGTGGTGCGGTGGGCTGCGCTTGCCGCGCTTGCTAAAAGGGGGCAGTTAACCCTTGGTTGTCTGGCATTACAGGGGCAATGGATTCTCAGGAGGGCAAGTTTCCTACAGTATTGGTGGAAAGCCAGGGGACCGCTGTTTCCCCCCCAGGGGGGGATTTAGCCACTATTGTGGCTGGCCTTGCTGCCCAGGTGCAAATGCTGGTGGCTGCTCAATCTACTAAACGGCCCAGAGTTGCTCTGTCCTCTGATTCTGAGGGTGAAGGTGATGGGGCTGTTCTGGCAGGGACCTCCTTATCGGGGTCCCGCTCCTCTCTTGATCTAGTGGGGTCTGAGGTAGAGGCTGAAGTTGAGGGGGTTGATAATTCTCCCCCTGGCTCGCCTGAAGAGCTTGCAATCATGGATGAGTTGATTGCTTCCATTAAGCAGACGCTACGTTTGCAAGACGAAGTGTGTCCCCCCGCTGCCTTGGCGGCTTATGGGACGCAGAGGAAACGCAGGACGCCGCAGGTTTTTCCCTGCAATGCTGATTTTCAGCGCGCTGTTAAGGATCAATGGCGCGATCTGCGCAAGCCTTTTGCGGTACCAAGTAAATTCAAGCTGCGTTATCCTTTCTCGCCTGCCACTGATGAACGGTGGTGTGTGCCTCCGCCAGTGGATCATGCAATTGCAGTTTTGAACAAAGCCACTGCGATTCCTGCAGAGGGTTCCCCTGTTTTCCGTGATGCCACGGATAGGAGACTGGAGTCTCTTGCCCGTCATACTTATTCTGTTACGGGTTCTATGCTTAAGGCTCTGTTTGCTTCTCTCATGGCGGCCCAGGCGATCGCAAGTTGGACGCAGATGCTTAGGCGCGTCCTAGTGGCCGATTCGGCCTCGGCGGCGACCCTGGATATGGTGGATCAGATCCACCAGGGTGTCATGTATCTGTGTGATGCGGACCTGGACCTGATTCCGTTGGCTGCACGTGTGCACAGCGTGGCGGTGTTGTCTCGCCGCCTGGTTTGGTTGAAATGTTGGTCGGTGGACCAATCTTCCCGTAAGACCTTAGCCAATCTGCCTTATGATGGGTCTCGCCTTTTTGGGGAGTCCCTGGATGTGTTGATTAAGGGGATCACCGGGGGTAAGAGCACTCTCTTGCCCCATTTCCCCAAGGCTAAGGGGGCTTCTGGGAAGAAGCATGCTAATTTTCGGCCCCCTCAGGGGTCCTTTCGTGCCTTTCGGCCGCACTACAAGGGCAAACCGTTCAAAGGCCAAGGCTCTCAGAAGAAGCCCTGGTCTGGGAAACAGAAGTCCGGCCAATCCGGACCTGCAGCCCATAACAGTTCGGCCTGAAGGGGCGCCCTCACCCAGTTTTGGGGTGGGGGGACGCTTGCTCGGTTTTCTTCAGCCCTGGTTGGCCCGTGTGCGGGACAGATGGGTTCTGGAAATCGTTCGATCTGGTTACAAGATCGAGTTTCTCTCTCGGCCGGAGAGCAGATTTTTTCCCTCAAATCTTCAACTGTCTCCAGAGCGCCTGCGGGATCTGCACCTGGCGGTGCGGGACCTAAGGGCTCAGGGAGTGGTGGTTCCGGTGCCTCATCGGGACAGATTTCGGGGGTTTTATTCCAATCTGTTCACCGTGCCCAGGAAGGAGGGCAAGGTTCGTCCGATTCTGGACTTGAAGGCTCTGAACCGCTCTGTGCGGGTTCGCAAGTTCCGCATGGAATCCCTGCGCTCGGTGGTGGCTGCCCTCGTTCCGGGGGAATTCATGGCCTCCATCGATTTGAAGGATGCGTACCTTCACATCCCCATATTCGAGGGTCATCAGAGATACCTTCGATTTGCCATTGCGGAGGATCACTTCCAGTTCGTGGCGTTGCCCTTTGGTCTCGCCTCGGCTCCGCGGGTCTTCACCAAGGTGCTTGCACCGGTTCTGGCATTATTGAGGGCCCAGGGCATTTCTGTCCTGGGGTATCTGGACGACATTCTGGTTCGGTCTGCGACCAGACAGGGTCTGGAGGAGGACCTGTCTGTCACAATGCAAACTCTGCAGGAGTTTGGTTGGACGATAAATGTTCCAAAGTCGACACTGAGTCCGTCGGTTCGTCTCCCCTATCTGGGAATGATACTGGACTCGGTGCAGGCGAAGGTCTTCCTGCCGGAAGACAAACTCAGGACTCTTCAGGAGGAAGTCAGGTCCCTCAGGGACGTTCCGCACTCGTCTCTGCGGACGTGTATGAGATGTCTGGGATTGATGGTCTCGGCCTTCGAGGCGATTCCTTTCGCGCAGTTTCACACGCGGGGTCTCCAAGCGGAGATCCTGTCCAGGTGGGACGGGCGAGCTCAATCTCTGGATCTTCAGATCTCGTTGAGTCATCGCACCAGGGAAAACCTTCTGTGGTGGCTCCAGTCCCCGTTGGTGTCCGGGGGCAAGTCGTTTCGTCCGATCTCGTGGACGGTAATCACCACGGATGCCAGCCTGTCGGGCTGGGGTGGTGTTCTGGGCGTTCTGTCCGCCCAGGGGACCTGGTCGGAGGGGGAGTCTTCCCTCCCGATCAACATTCTGGAATTACGTGCGATAAATCTCTGTCTTCATCGCTGGACGGACCGACTGCAGGGCTGCCCGGTTCGGGTGCAGACGGACAATGCCACGGCGGTGGCCTACATCAACCACCAAGGGGGCACCAGGAGTGCCCGAGCGGCTCGAGAAGTGGCCGACATTCTATCTTGGGCCGAGACTCATGTCCCGGCGATAACGGCGGTTCACATTCCGGGAGTGGAGAACTGGCAGGCGGACTATCTGAGTCGCCAGACCCTGGATCAGGGGGAATGGTCTCTCCACCCGGCTGTCTTCCAGATGTTGTGCGCGAAGTGGGGTCTTCCAGATGTGGACCTGTTCGCGTCTCGCCTCAACTACAAGGTGAAGAGGTTCGTGGCAAGGACGCGCGACCCTCGGGCAGACGCGTCGGACGCGTTAGTGGCCCCGTGGCATCAGTACAGGCTGATGTACGCGTTTCCACCGATTCAGTTGCTGTCCAGGTTCCTTCGCAGGTTACACTCGGAACGCAGCACGGTGATTCTTGTGGCACCGGACTGGCCTCGCCGGTCCTGGTACGCAGACCTCGTGAATCTGGCGGTCGACGCCCCTTGGCGTCTGCCTCTTCGAGACGATCTACTGTCTCAAGGACCGATTTACCATCCTGCTTTACAGTCGCTGGCTTTGACGGCCTGGCTGTTGAGACCGAGGTCCTGAAGGAGAAGGGTCTCTCTCCAGAGGTCGTTCATACTTTGATCAACGCGAGGAAGTCTTCCTCGGGGAAGGTTTATTACCGTACTTGGAAGGCCTATTTTGCCTGGTGTGAGTCCAGGGGGTTTTTCACCCCGCACGTACTCGGTTTCCCGTGTGCTGTCTTTCCTTCAGACGGGTGTCGATCAGCGTTTGGCGCTGGCTACGATAAAGGGTCAGGTGTCTGCGCTGGCCGTTCTGTTTCAACGTCCCGTGGCTTCCAACTCCTTGGTTGGCACCTTTATTCAGGGTGTGCGGCATCTGGTTCCTCCTAGGAGGGATCCTTTTGCCCCCTTGGGACTTGAATCTCGTTCTATCTGTGTTACAACGTGCTCCTTTTGAACAGATCAGGGAGATCTCGTTGTCTATGTTGTCCAAAAAGGTCGCCTTTTTGGTGGCGATCACTTCGGCTCGCAGAGTGTCGGAACTGGCGGCTTTGTCCTGCAAGTCTCCGTACCTGGTTGTTCATTTGGATAAGGTGGTCTTGCGACCTAATCCTTCTTTTCTGCCGAAACGAGTTTCGGAATTCCATCTTAACGAGGATATTGTTTTGCCTTCGTTGTGCACGAAGCCTAAACATCCAAAGGAGATGAGATTGCACTCTCTGGATGTTGTTCGGGCGATTAGGGTTTACCTTAAATCGACGGAGTCTTTTCGTAAGACGGACTCCTTGTTTGTTCTTCCAGAGGGTCCTCGGAAGGGCATGGCGGCTTCGGCCTCTACCATCGCCAAATGGATCAGGCAGACCATTGAACAGGCCTATGCCTTGCAGGGGAAGGTTCCCCCTGTGCCTGTGAAGGCGCACTCTACTAGATCTCTGAGTACGTCTTGGGCCTGCCGTCATGGGGCTTCTGTAGCCCAGGTGTGTAAGGCGGCGACTTGGTCGACCGTGCACACTTTCACAAAATTCTACAAAGTAGATGTTCAGGCATCGGCGGATGCTTCCTTTGGCCGCAAGGTTCTTAGTGCGGCTGTTCCCTAGGGTCCCTTGTTGGGGACTCCTGGCTGTTGGGATAGTTTTTTGTATCCCCTGGGTTTTTTGTCTTTTCCTGGGTTGTTGCTCCTGTTGAGCACTTATTTTTGCTGTTGCCCAGCTGGTTTCCTTCCTTTGGTAAGGTTCCTTTCTTTGATGCGGAGACTGCGTTGCCTTTCGGCGCGGATGCGTTTCCCACCCCTCATGTTTGCACTGCTTTGGGACGTCCCCATATGTGACGAATATGAAGAGGCGGCGACTGTCGGAGGACGTAAGAGAAAACGGAATTTTTGTAAAATCTTACCTGTAAAATTCCTTTCTCTGAGTCCTCCGACAGTCGCCGCCCCCGCCCCTCTTTTGGGGTTTGAATGTATACTCTACTGCTATTCCACTAAAACTGAGATATGGTTGCAGGAAGTAGGAGGGTATTGACTGAGGGGACCACCCCTTGAGGGTGGGATATGTTAAAGCTTTATTGTTAACATATTCTGTTGCCTAGCTACTCCTTCGGAGCAAAGTCTAATACCCCATATGTGACGAATATGAAGAGGCGGCGACTGTCGGAGGACTCAGAGAAAGGAATTTTACAGGTAAGATTTTACAAAAATTCCGTTTTTCCGCCACACATAGTGTTTTGCTTTTAGGCCATAAAGTTCAGTTTGGTCTCCTCTGAGCAGAGCTCATTCTTCCACATGTTTGCTGTGTCCCCCACATGGCTTCTCCCAAACTGCAAACAGGACTTCTTATGGCTTTCTTTCACCAATGGCTTTCTTCTTCTCACTCTTCCATAAAGGGCAGATTTGTGGAGCACGACTAATAGTTGTCCTGTGGACAGATTCTCCCACCTGAGCTGTGGATCTCTGCAGCTCCTCCAGAGTTCCCATGGGCCTCTTGGCTGCTTCTCTGATGAATGCTCTCCTTGCCCGGCCGGTCAGTTTAGGTGGACGTCCATGTCTTGGTAGGGTTGCAGTTGTGCCATACACTTTCCATTTTCCCATGAAGGATTGAACAGCGCTCCGTGAGATCTTCAAAGCTTGGGAGATTTTTATAACCTAACGTAACCCTGCTTTAAAGCGGAGTTCCAGCCTAACTGCACACTCACCTGTCCAGCGATGCGCCATCTTCTCCCTCTCTACTCCGCGCCGCCGGCATCACTGATGTGGGCACCCGGCTGTGACAGTTTGCGACTTCACAGCCGGGTACGCACTGCGCATGCGTGAGTTGCGCTATGCGTCGTGATTGGCTGGCAATCTTCTGGGACCTCTGACATGTCCCAGAAGATTGCAGGGAGGGAGGGAGAGAGGAGAACTTCGCTCAGGGCACCGCGGCGCTCCGAGCGGAAGTGGGAGAGGGTACCTGTCAAAACTAGGTACCCGCTCCCCCCCCCCCCCCCCCCAAAAATGACATGCCAAATGGGTTAGGACTATTTAAAGCGGAAGTTCCACTTTTGGGTGGAACTCTGCTTTAAATGAGTTGTAAAGGCAGAAGGTGCATTCTATGCATTAAGATAAAAAGCCTTCTGTGTACAGCCCATGTGAATGGGGGGGCCTAAGGTTCTCTAACAAACCTCTGAGGGCTTCACAGAACAGCTGTATTTATACTGAGATTAAATTACACACAGGTGGACTCTATTTACTAATTAGGTGACTTCTGAAGGCAATTGGTTCCACTAGATTTTAGTTATGGGTATCCGAGTAAAGGGGGGTGAATACAAATGCACGCCACACTTTTCACAGATTTATTTGTTAAAAAAAAAAAAACATTTATCATTTTCCTTCCACTTCACAATTATGTGACACTTTGTGTCAGTCTATCACATAAAATCCCAATAAAATATATTTACGTTTTTGGTTGTAACATGACAAAATGTGGAAAATTTCAAGGGGTATGAATACTTTTTCAAAGCACTGTATATATATCTCTGACATATACCATGGCACTGCACAGACCATGCTGAGTCACATCAATCTCTCTGCCATAGGAGCTTACACTCTAATGTCCCATCTCAGTTGCACGATAATATTATATGGTTATATAGCTGAGGTACCCCCAACACTGCACAGAAGATATGATCCTAATTTTATCCGTCCCTGCAGTGGGGGAGCCTACACTCCAATGCCCCCCCCCCGCAGTCACACACTGTTATGGTGATGTGTGGGCAGTGTCTGTACGGAGATGTTCCGGTGTGCTGTGACGTCGGTGTGGTTTTCGGGTTGAGCTGTGATCAGCATGTGATAGAGAGAGGAAGTAACCCGACGGCGGCTCAGTCTGTGATCTCCTCTGAGCTACACATGGCAATGATGGCATGTCTGGTGGCTTGTAGTGGCAGATTAACCCCTCGGTGACAGCGGATGCAATTTTCAATGTTTTTTGTTTAAAGTGGGGTAGTGACCAGCAGAGGATTAATCCCTCAAATAAAAATATTATATATATATATATATATATATATATATATATATATATATATATATATATATATATATATATATATATATATATATATATATATATATATATATATATATGACAATGCAAAGCAATCTGGTCATCCCACCGACCAATATATAGAAAAAAATCAAGAGGATTGCCACACAAAAAATGAATGTCACTGAATGTTCATACGTAGGAAGATCGTTAAACGTGGAATGCTTTTACTATATACGAACATTCGGTTAAATTAATTTTATGTGCAGAAATCCTTTTGGGGAGGGGGGGGTTCTCTATTTAAATGTACTTTTTTTTAATATTGGTCTTTTTTTTTTTTTTTTTTTTTTTTTTAAGCCGTCAGATTTTATTACATTCAGGGGACAATGACTTCAAATCTGGGAGGAGGAAACAAATATTCAGCAGTGTCTTTTTCCACCATCAGTCTTTTTGGCTTCTATTCTGGGAGATAGTGGTGGGGATTGTAAGTTGTGAGTCTTCCCCTCTGAATGTGTGTGGTTCAGGTTCGTACACCTTGTGTATGCAGGGGGAGGGGGGGTTCAGGTGTGTACACTGTGTGGGGGGGGGGGGGTGTCAGGTGTGTACACTGTGTGTGTGGGGGGGGGGTGTCAGGTGTGTACACTGTGGGGGGGGGTGTCAGGTGTGTACACTGTGTGTGTGTGTGGGGGGGGGGTGTCAGGCGTGTACACTGTGAGGGGGGGGGGTGTCAGGTGTGTACACTGTGTGTGTGTGTGTGTGGGGGGGGGGTGTCAGGTGTGTACACTGTGTGTGGGGGGTGTGTCAGGTGTGTACACTGTGTGTGGGGGGTGTGTCAGGTGTGTACACTGTGTGTGGGGGGTGTGTCAGGTGTGTACACTGTGTGTGGGGGGTGTCAGGTGTGTGCACTGTGTGTGTGGGGGGGGGTGTCAGGTGTGTTCACTGTGTGTGGGGGGGGGGTGTGAGGTGTGTACACTGTGTGTGTGGGGGGGGGGTGTCAGGTGTGTACACTGTGTGTGGGGGGGGGTGTGAGGTGTGTACACTGTGTGTGGGGGGGGGGGGGGTTCAGGTGTGTACACTGTGTGTGTGTGGGGGGGAGATCAGGCAGGTGTGTACATTGTGTGTGGGGGGGGGGGGGGTGTCAGGTGTGTACACTGTGTGTGTGGAGTGGGGGGTTTCAGGTGTGTACACTGTGTGTGGGGAGGGGGGTTTCAGGTGTGTACACTGTGTGTGGGGAGGGGGGGGGGGTCAGGTGTGTACACTGTGTGTGTGTGGAGTGGGGGGTTTCAGGTGTGTACACTGTGTGTGTGGAGTGGGGGGTTTCAGGTGTGTGGAGTGGGGGGTTTCAGGTGTGTGGAGTGGGGGGTTTCAGGTGTGTGGAGTGGGGGGTTTCAGGTGTGTGGAGTGGGGGGTTTCAGGTGTGTACACTGTGTGGAGTGGGGGGTTTCAGGTGTGTGGAGTGGGGGGTTTCAGGTGTGTGGAGTGGGGGGTTTCAGGTGTGTGGAGTGGGGGGTTTCAGGTGTGTGGAGTGGGGGGTTTCAGGTGTGTGGAGTGGGGGGTTTCAGGTGTGTGGAGTGGGGGGTTTCAGGTGTGTACACTGTGTGTGGAGTGGGGGGTTTCAGGTGTGTGGAGTGGGGGGTTTCAGGTGTGTGGAGTGGGGGGTTTCAGGTGTGTGGAGTGGGGGGTTTCAGGTGTGTACACTGTGTGTGGAGTGGGGGGTTTCAGGTGTGTACACTGTGTGTGGAGTGGGGGGTTTCAGGTGTGTACACTGTGTGTGGGGAGGGGGGGTTTCAGGTGTGTACACTGTGTGTGGGGAGGGGGGGGGTCAGGTGTGTACACTGTGTGTGGGGAGGGGGGGGGGTCAGGTGTGTACACTGTGTGTGTGGGGAGGGGGGGGGGTCAGGTGTGTACACTGTGTGTGTGGGGAGGGGGGGGGGGGTCAGGTGTGTACACTGTGTGTGTGTGGAGTGGGGGGTTTCAGGTGTGTACACTGTGTGTGTGGAGTGGGGGGTTTCAGGTGTGTACACTGTGTGTGTGGAGTGGGGGGTTTCAGGTGTGTACACATTGGGTGGATTTGGGTATTTCCCTATGAGGCAGGTTGGGGATTCCCCAGTGTTTTTATGGACAGGCCGGGGAACATTCCTGAGCGGTTTGTCAGTGAATTCACGTTCCTCATTGTCATGTACTGTGAGTGTCGGTGGTGGATTCATTCTTCTTCCACATTTCTGATCTCTATCTTGGCACTGCGCTCTGTGTATGAGAGATGTATCTGTGTATATCCCTCGGGTCTGGCTGATATTCCCACACTGTGATAATAGAAGATAATCTGCTGATATTGGGGTGTACATACTAAAGGTAAACAGACTCTGCAAGTGCAGTTCCTCCGGAGCATAGGCTGAGGCTCCAATCACACCGAGGCGATTTGTATAGAGAGCGGAATTGCAGGAGGGCGCGGTTTTTGATGCCATTATTTCTCAATAGCACCCTAAATAAGATGCATTTTTTTGTTTTGTCGCGCACACAAAATCGCGGGAAGTGCGTCTCCCAAAAGTTCTGGAACTTCTTTTGGGCGACACATGTCCTGCGACTATCGCAGCAAAATTGCACCGTGATTAGGGTGCCATTGAGAAATAATTGCATTACAAACACGTTCCTCGTTTTGCCACCATTCTGGAATCGCAGACAGCCTTGCAGAAGGGAAGCTCTGCTGAATTGTCATCAAATCATGTGCAAGAAAAATGGCAATTTTTTATTTTTTTTTTTCCCTCTCCTTGCATGTGATTGGGTATTCTTTGCAAAGTGAAGCGTCGCCTCATTTACTAAGCTCTGAAGCAATTGTAAAATGCAGTCTATTTGCCTTTAGTACTTCCACCCCTAGTAAATCATTGAACTGGGTTTATACACAGATTTTATATTCCCCCCCCTCCTCTGCTGTATTGGATCTCTGACCATTGCTGGCCATGACTTGAGATGAATTCAGTGACGATGTCCGCTGTTTAGTGACGATGTCCAGTGTTCAGTGACGATGTCCGGTGTTCAGTGACGATGTCCGGTGTTCAGTGACGATGTCCGGTGTTCAGTGACGATGTCCGGTGTTCAGTGACGATGTCTGGTGTTCTATGTAACAACATGTAGAAATGTTAACCTAAAACTGGACAAAGTGGAAATGGATTAGAACTCCTGTTGGTTTTTTATTGCTGTCTGTGCCCCAGTTAGGGAGATTCCCCCTCTCTCTGTTTACTGTTCTCATTGAAAGTAAAAACTAATTTTGAGTTGCCAACAGAACAAGAATAGAGGGCAAATCCTCCAATGGGGACACCCCGGGATTCCCTCACTTTGCAAGGATCTCCTCTCACTTCCTGTATTGGCTATGGGACAGGAAGTGAAGGGAAATCTCCCCAATGGGACACAGATGGCAAAAAAGTGTTAACCCTTCCTACTCTATCCAGAATTTTAAAAAAAATGGAAATTTTGTATGAAATAATTATGGTAATTTATTTTTGCTTTCCTGGCGGCAATCCATTGCAGCGTATATGTCGTAGTAGCCCCGCCTCTTTCTGCCGACAGGATCCGTGCATAGCTATGAAGAGTTGATGCCCACAGAACAGTCCCTTCCCTGTACATTGCTGTACAGTGATTGGCTGGCTCTGACATCTTTGCATAAGGTACGCTGTTGTGTGGGTGTCAACTCTTTATAGCTATGCACTGTGCATTAGGTTGGGTAACTATCGCATGTATGTGGCCATGTTGTCTTTTGTCTTCGGTTAAGCTTTATTTTTTATTGTGTGTATGTATGTATGTATGTATGTATATGTGTGTATATAAAAAGGGATCGACTGATTATCAGCAAAGCCGAAATATCAAGGGCCGATCTGCACTTTCCTTGATATATCGCAATCAGCCCCTGAGGTTGCCGATATTTCGGGAAAGTGCTTGTACTGGAGTGATGGCTGCAGCTAGAGGCATCACCCCGGTACCGGCGTCCATAGCCGACGGTTGGCTGTCTTGTAATGACGACCGATGCGGCTGAGAAGCCACTCAGCTGTCATTACAAGGAACCAATCAGAGCATTTGGCTCTCATCGGGTCTCCATGTAAAAACCCAGAAATTATGTCATGACATCACTTCCGGGTACTCGGCGCAAGATTAAAAAAAAAGACAGCATTGAAAACAGCCAA
>NC_138770.1:671607429-671694929 GCF_965119305.1 Pelophylax lessonae | reverse complement strand
TGCAATACGCAGGGGGTGTCAATTAAAAGGTAACGACACCCCCAGTTGCAATCGCATATGGCAGTGCGATCTGCAAGTTCGCACAGAATCGGATCGCACAAGTGTGAACCACTATGCGATCCGATTCTGTTGCGAATAAATAAATGCCTCATGTGCGTGTTTGGTACGAATTCAGCCATACAAAGTGTATGGCTGAAATTCGCACGCACATGAGATCGCATTTAATTTTAGGAGCAGTGCACTCCAAATTACATGCGATCTCCACATCCGCACAAATGTGAACCTGCTAAACAGGGAAATGATACATTGTAAAACATTGTGTTTTTATAGTTATCTAGCAGCCTTAACAATGTTGATAAACATTAGCTGGAGGCTCCTCCTTATATTTTTACGATTAATCGTGCGGCTCTAATGTGTGTGTGTGTGTGTGTTTGTATATATATGTATGTGCGTGTGTGTGTGTGTGTATATATATATATATATATAATATATCTATATCTCCCTATCACAGAATCTCACAAAAGTGAGTACACCCCTCACATTTATGTAAATATTTTATTCTATCTTTTCATGTGACAACACTGAAGAAATGACACTTTGCTACAATGTAAAGTAGTGAGTGTACAGCTTGTACCTTGCTTCTGCTTACCCATCTGTCAAGATCCACCAGCACCTCCAGAGAACCATTGCCTGTGACCACCTTCCCTTGAGGTGGGTGTCCTCGCATCAGGTTTCATCAGGCAGCTTCACCTGCAGGCAATCCGTGCACCTTTGGGCATAGCACCCTCTGTCACCACCTTCAGAGGTTCTCTGCATTTACCCGCAAGGGGAGCCACTCCTCACCTCAGCCTCCAGTCAGGTTCGTGACAGAGAGCAAGAACACCAAATTTAAACACATCTGTTCCCCATTCACACCTGAGACCTTGTAACACTAACGAGTCACATGACACCGGGGAGGGAAAATGGCTAATTGGGCCCAATTTGGACATTGTCACTTAGGGGTGTACTCACTTTTGTTGCCAGTGGTTTAGACATTAATGGCTGTGTGTTGAGTTATTTTGAGGGGACAGCAAATTTACACTGTTATACAAGCTGTACACTCACTACTTTACATTGTAGCAAAGTGTCATTTCTTCAGTGTTGTCACATGAAAAGATAGAATAAAATATTTACAAAAAATGTGAGGGGTGTACTTACTTTTATGAGATACTGTGTGTGTGTATGTGTGTATATATATATAATGTATATGTGTGTAATTCCTGGGGGGCCATGCAACCAAAATTTTCGGCCTAAAACAAGTCATATATGCCGAAAATGACTCGCACGTGACCAGCTGCGGCTGGATCCCGAGACCTGCCACTTGTACCTCCTCGCCCGCCCTGTGCTAGAATCGCCTGGCGTCCAGCAACCAGTGACATCACGGTCCCAAGAGGAAAGTGAGGCAGAGAAGAGGACCCAGCACTTGGAGCGGAGGAGGATCTTCCTCCTCCACGCCTATGATGTGATAGGAAATTAATAGGAAAAACTATTTTAAAATCATTTGGGGGAAAAAAAGTCATTTTCAGTTTTTGCCCAAGGGCATCCTGAATTTTCGGTTTCTGTTTCGGCCCAGACATTTCATTTTGGTGCATCCTTAAAGTCTGTAATGGGGGGACAGATCAGCTGCAGGGATACCAAAGGGAAGTCATTTGTCTATCCTCCCCAACTAATGAAGTGGAGTTTCCTTTCACAACACATATTCCCCATTTCCTATGATATCATACTTGGAATGGGGGTTCAGCGCTGTCATTGTTTAGAAACGCTTCCCTCTGGGTGATCCATGTACATTGCAGGGATATTAATTCAATTTTGTTGCGGTACCTAGCTGTTTCTGCTGTTGTCTGCAGAGTGAATCAGAATGGGAATGACTTTTGAAGAATTAAAGTGGAAAAGTGGATCTTCACCTTCTATGTGAAGTCCGTTTCCCCCTCCTGCCACCTTTCCACCCCCTCCTTCCACCTTTCCACCCCTCTATGTGAATAGGGCATTGTTGGGCTACAACCATGATCCCAGTATCAAAACTTGCAGGAGACAATGGGCTTTCCTGTAAAAGTGATCCAAATGGTTCCTACAGGTCATGGTTTGTTATTGTCCAAACTGTTCCTGGCTTGTAGAGGATCTGATCAAACTGATCTGTTTTATCATATAAAACAGGAAAAAATCTGCGCTAGGTCAAGCAAAAAGAACGAAACGGTAAGCAGCCACCTAACCAGCTGTAAATGATCAATATAAATAAGAAGCGGCACTAAATCCTAATACGGCAATCATGAATAATCATATGGTAAATAATGTTGCATGAAAACTAAACATGCAGTGAATAAAAATTATGAGCAAAATAGATCATTAAAAAAAAAAAAAATCATGTAAAAGTGATAATGAAATGGGTGCTAAATCCAGTGTTAGGTGAACCAATAAAGTCCTTTCAATAAAAAGTCCTTTTCAATATTGAACAAGTGTCCATAAAGTGCAAAAAAGTGTATAAGTAACGTTGATTGATGAAATCCACCAACACTTAGCATACGCTTCCTACCAGATAGCATGGACTGTAAATTATAATGGTCATAAAAGCACAAAGTTACCCTTGAATCTGAGATAGGCGGTGGCCGCTCAGCAGCAACTCCAAATGGATCTGGAATATAAAAAAAAAAATGAACAAGCATATTGAAGCCTGGCAACATTTTAAGTGCTTTTATATAAGATGTACACAGGCACAAACGAGTCAAAAACCAACAGACTGTCAGCTCATGAGAAAGGATGCCTTGAGTATTGGCTAAGCAAGCGTGAGGTCCTCGGTAATAGCCAAATCTGATACGTTTCGTCATCGGTGACTTTTTCCCAGGGGCAGGCTGAACATCGGATACTACCACGCTTCATTGAAATAGTATCTGACATTCAGCCTGCCCCTCAGAAGACGTCACCAATGACGAAACGCATCCTAAGTGCTGTTACTGAAGACATCACGCTTGCTTAGCCATTACGGCATTCGTTTATCAAGCAGGATGCCTTCAGTTACAGCGCTTAAGACACGTTTCGTCATTGGTGACGTCTTCCCAGGGGCAGGCCAAATGTCAGATCTATTTATTTCAATGGAACGTGGTATCTGACGTTCGGCCTGCCCCTGGGAAGACGTCACTGATGACGAAACACGTCAGAATTGGCTGTTACTGAAGACCACCTGCTTGTTTAGCCATTACTCAGGGAATCCTTTTCTCATGAGCTGACAGTCTGCTGGTTTTTGACTCATTTGTGCCTGTTTACAACTAATCGAAGGTACTTGTATATTTTAAATAAAAGGGCTTAAATGTTAGCATGCTTCACTATGCTTGTTGTTGTTTTTTTTTTTTTTTTTTGTTTTTTTTTTTATTCCCGATCCGTTTGGAGCTGCTGCTGAGCAGCCACCGCCTATCTCAGATTCTGGGTTATTTTGTGCTTTTATGACCATTCTAATTGTTGGTCCATGCTATCTGGTAGGAAGTGTATGCTAATTGTTGGTGATGTTTTGCTCATAATTTATTCACTGCATGTTTTCATGCCACATTATTTACCATATGATTAGTCATGATTGCACTATTAGGATTTAGTGTCGCTTATTTATATTCCTTCTGTTTTATCGGATGCTTTTGAGGGCAGAAGAGAGATCCTGGGTAAAATGGACCCCAGATCTCTCGGTAAAGAGTACCTGCCACTGCCCATGCTATCGCTCCCAAGAGTCCAGACTTTCGGTTAATGTACTGGGACTCAGCGCGATCAGACTTTCTGGATCTTTGGACAATTCGTCTTCAGGGGTGTCTGGTACAAATTCAATCACCAAGGGGGTACAATAAGTGTCCTGGCGGCTCGGGAAGTAGCCGGCATTCTAAGGTGGGCAGACCGATTTCGTTCCAGCCCTCTCTGCTGTACATATTCCAAGGAAGGTACACAGGTTTGTGGCACTGTCTCGGGATTCTCTAGCCGACGCTACAGACGCATTCTAGTGGCTCCGGACTGGCCTCCCTGGTCTTGGTACGCCGATCTGATACAGCTGGTCGCCTATGCTCCTTGAAGAATTCCTCTCAGGGAAGGTCTGCTGTCCCAAGGGTCAATCTTCCATCCTGCTTTTAGTTTCTGGCTTTAACAGCTTGGTTGTTTTGAAAGTCATGTGCTGAAGGATAGGGGTTTGTCCAAATCGTTGATTCCTACGCTGTTAAAGCTATAAAATCTACCTCTAGGAAGATCTACCATTGTACTTGGAAGAAGTACATTTGCGTGGTTTGAGTCTCTTGGGGTTCCCCCTTTTCCTCCGAGGGAGTTTGACACTTGGCTCCTCCAGTGCAGTCTCCATTGCCGCCATGGGATCTCAATTTGGTTGTCTGTTCTCCAGAATCCTCCCTTTGAAAATATTCGGGAGGTTTCCCTGCTTAACCACTTTAATACAGGGCACTTCCCTCCCTTCCTGCCCAGGCAAATTTTCCCCTTTTAGCGCTGTTTTTTTGAATGACAATTAATTGTGCGGTCATGCAACACTGTACCTACACCAAATTTATGTCATTTTCCCCCCACAAATAGAGCTTTCTTTTGGTGGTATTTGATCACCTCTGGGTTTTTTTCGTTTTTGCTAAACAAATAAAAAAAGACCGAAAAGTTTGAAAAAAAAAAAAAAAAAGTTTTTTTGTTTGTTATACAATTTTGTAAATAAGTTTTTTCCGGCACTGATGGGGTGGCACTGCTGGGCACCGATAGGCGGCACTGATGGGCACTGATGGACGGCACTGGTGGGCACTGATGGGCACTGATAGGCAGCACCGGTGGGCAATAATGGGCACTGGTGGGCGACACTAAAGGATGGCAATGATGGGCACTTGTGGGCAGCACTGATAGGGAGGGCACTGATGGGGAGGGCAATGGGGGGCTCCCTGAGCCCTGATTGCCATCCCTGGTGGCCATAGTGGGCATCCCTGGGGTCATAGTGGGCATCCCTGGTGGATCTAGTGGCACCCCCCCCCCCCCCCCCCGAGGGTCTGCACTGGTAATCAATGATCTGATTACCAGTGCCGACCCCCCCCCCCCCCTGTCAGGGGAGCCGCCGATCGGCGCTCCTTTACTCGTGCCTGTCAGGCACGAACTAAGGAAAGCCGATCAACGGCTGTTCCTATTTACTATGTGACCAGCCGTGATTGGACACGGCTGGTCACATGGTAAAGAACCTCCGTCAGAGGCTCTTTACTGAGATCGGAGATGCAGGGTATCAGACTGACACCTCGCATCACCGATCGCCGCGGGCGCCCAGAGCTGTGTTATCCTGCCGCCGTCATATGACGTCCGGTCAGGATAACACAACCACATTCCCGCCGTCATTTGTCTATAGGGCGGGTGGGAAGTGGTTAAGTTTTCCCAGAAAGTGGCCTTTTTGGTGGCTGTTACTGCTGCGCGCAGGGTGTCGGAGATGGTGGCGTTGGCTTGTCGTTCACCTTACCTGGTGGTTCACTGAGATGAGGTGATTCTTCGTCCCTGTCTGTTCCTTCCAAAGGTCGTCTCTGATTTCCATTTGAATAAAGACATTATGTTGCCTTTCCTATGTCCCAGGCTTAAACATTCTAAGGAAATTGCCTTGCATTCCCTGGATGTGGTTTGGCCAATCGGGGTGTAGCTGGAAGCTACGGAGTCTTTTAGGAAGTCAGACTCTATTTGTACTCGCGTATGGACCTCGGAAAGTGTTGGCCGCTTCTGCTGTGACCTTTTTCCAGATGGATCAGACAGTGATTCAGGCCTATTTAATTAGGGGTCAGTTTCTTCCTTTCCCTGTTTAGCTGCACTCTACTAGGGCGCTTAGTGCCCCCTGGGCCTTCCGTTATCAGGTATCAGTGTTGCAGGTTTGCAAGGCAGCCACCTGGTTGTCTGTGCATACTTCCACAGTTTTATATGGTGGATGTGTTTGCATCTGCGGATGCTGCTTTTGGCCGCAAGTTTTTGCACGCTGCTGTTTTAGAGGACCTGGTCCTCTTTTGAGGGTGTATTGTTTTCAGGTGAGCTCCAGTTGTTTCGGGTTGAGCTCCATGTTACCTGGTTGGCTACAGTTTAGCCTTGCTGCTGCTTTCTTTTTTTTTTTTTTTTTTTTGCTGTTCCCTCCCCTCATGTTTTGACACTGCTTTGGCACATCCCAATGGTCCCGAAAGATAAGGAGCTGTGTCCCTCAATGAACGAAAGATCAAAAGGGATTTTTGACTTACTGTAAAATCTATATCTCTGATGTTCATTGACGGACACAGCATCCACCCCTCTGTGGAGTTGACTTTTTTCTAACACTAACAAAACTGAGTGCCTATAGTTGAGAGTGGGAGTTTACTACTCCCTGGGACTGCCCCATAGGCATAGTCAAGCTTTTTCCTGCCTAGTGTCCTACTCCTGTAGGGGCAGTATAACCAATTTGTCAAGAAGATTAGGAGCTGTGTCCATCAATGAAAATCAGAGAAATGGATTTTACGGTAAGTCAAAAAAATCAAATTTTCAGGGGTTGGGCTTGGCCCTTTAGTTCAACTTTTAGGGCGTCGGCATACCAAGACATTTTGGACAATTTCATGCTCCCAACTTTGTGGGAACAGTTTGAGCATGGCCTGTTGTTCCACACGACTACGCACCAGTGCACAAAGCAAGGTCCATAAAGACATGGGAGAGCAAGTTTTGGGTGGAGGAACTTGACTGGCCTGCACAGAGTCCTGACCTCAACCCAATAGAACACCTTTGGGATGAATTGGAGCAGAGACTGTGAGCCCGGCGTTCTCATTCAACATTAGTGCCTGACCTCATAAATGTGCTTCTAGCACAACGTTTCTCAACTCCGGTCCTCAGGGCACACTAACAGGCCAGGTTTGCAAGAAAACTGAAATACATCACAGGTGATCTCATTTGCTGCTCAGTGATTGCAGTATTCTAGTCTGCATCTCCCCAAGGCAATACTTAAAATCTGGCCTGTTAGTGTGCCTTGAGGCCCGGAGTTGAGAAACACTGTTCTAGCAGAATGGTGAAACATTCCCATAGACACTCCTAAACCTTAAAAAGACAGCCTTCCCAGAGGAGTTGAAGGTTTTATAGCTGCAAAGGGTGGGCCAACTCAATATTGAACCCTACGGACTAAGACTGGGATGCTGTTTTGTGTGTGTGTGTATGTATGTACAGTGCCTTGCGAAAGTATTCGGCCCCCTTGAACTTGTCAACCTTTTGCCACATTTCAGGCTTCAAACATAAAGATGTAAAACTGTAATTTTTTTGTGAAGAATCAACAACAAGTGGGACACAATCATGAAGTGGAACGAAATTTATTGGATATTTCAAACTTTTTTAACAAATAAAAAACTGAAAAATTGGGCGTGCAAAATTATTCATTCATTTGTTATACTTTGTAGCGCCATCCTTTTGCTGCGATTACAGCTGTAAGTCGCTTGGGGTATGTCTCTATCAGTTTTGCACATCGAGAGACTGAAATTTTTGCCCATTCCTCCTTGCAAAACAACTCAAGCTCAGTGAGGTTGGATGGAGAGCGTTTGTGAACAGCAGTTTTCAGTTCTTTCCACAGATTCTCGATTGGATTCAGGTCTGGACTTTGACTTGGCCATTCTAACACCTGGATATGTTTATTTGTGAACCATTCTATTGTAGATTTTGCTTTATGTTTTGGATCATTGTCTTGTTGGAAGACAAATCTCCGTCCCAGTCTCAGGTCTTTGCAGACTCCTCCATCAGGTTTTCATCCAGAATGGTCCTGTATTTGGCTCCATCCATCTTCCCATCAATTTTAACCATCTTCCCTGTCCCTGCTGAAGAAAAGCAGGCCCAAACCATGATGCTGCCACCACCATGTTTGACAGTGGGGATGGTGTGTTCAGGGTGATGAGCTGTGTTGCTTTTACGCCAAACATAACGTTTTGCATTGTTGCCAAAAAGTTTGATTTTGGTTTCATCTGACCAGAGCACCTTCTTCCACATGTTTGGTGTCTCCCAGGTGGCTTGTGGCAAACTTTAAACGACACTTTTTATGGATATCTTTAACCACTTTACCCCCAGCCCTATTTCGGACACTTTTTGTTCACAAGTTAAAATCAGTATTTTTTCCTAGAAAACTACTTAGAACCCCAAACATATATATTATATATATATATATAAGACTCTGGAGAATAAAATGTCGGTCATTGCAAAAAATTTTGTCACGCGGTATTTGCGCAGCGGTCTTTAAAACGCCATTTTTTTGGAAAAAATTTGAAAAATCACATTTCACTGCATTTAAAAAATACTAAACAGTAAAGTTAGCCCATTTTTTTTGTATATTGTGAAAGATGATGTCACGCCGAGTAAATAGATACCAAACATGTTACGGTTTAAAATTGCACCCCCCCGTGGGATGGCGACAAACTACGGTCAATAGAGATCTCAATCTGCGACGCTTTAAATTTATTTAACGGTTACCAGTTTAGAGTTAGAGTGTAGCTCTTTTTTTTAAATTATTGCCCACGCTCTGGCGATCGCGGCGATACCTCGCATGTGTGGTTTGAACAGCGATTTCATTTGCGGCTCGACTTGCGTATACGTTTTTTTTTTGTGCGTGAGCCAACGGTGACGGGGGCGGCTAAATTTTTTTTTTTTTTCCTATTTATTCTTTTTTTTTTTTTTAACTTTATTACAGTTTTTTTTAAAAAAAAAAAATCTGATCACTTTTATTGCTGTCACAAGCAATGTAAACATCCCTTGTGACACCAATATGTGTGACAGGTACACTTTATGGAGGGATCGAGGGTCTAAAAGACCCCAAACCCCTCCACTACACTTCCTGTATGCAAAACGCAGAAAACGTCATTTTTGCATACTGCCGTTTTTCAAATCTGCCGCCTTTTGCAGCACAGTAACCCGGATGTGACGTCATGGACGCCGCCTCCGGGTTACGTCATCGGAGACCCGATCGATGCCGTTTCCGGCATTCATCGGGACTCCATCCAGCCGGCGGACGCGCCAGCTGGGTGCTCGGGGCTCCCGGTGGGACGGGAGCCCCGAGCAAAGCCGCGGGAGGGGGGGGACGTCCCCTCCCGCCCCCCCCGGGTAACGATCGAGCGGCTCCCGAGCCGCATCGATCGTTACCGACGGAAAGCCGACTGTCGGCTTCAAACAACGGTACCGGGATGATGCCTCTAGCTAGAGGCATCATCCCGGTATAACCACTCAAAGTCAGCCGACGTAGGTCTACGTGGCTGGTCGTTAAGTGGTTAAGAAATGGCTTTCTTCTTGCCACTCTTCCATAAAGGCCAGATTTGTGCAGTATACGACTGATTGTTGTCCTATGGACAGAGTCTCCCACCTCAGCTGTAGATCTCTGCAGTTCATCCAGAGTGATCATGGGCCTCTTGGCTGCATCTCTGATAAGTATTTTCCTTGTATGAGCTGAAAGTTTAGAGGGACGGCCAGGTCTTCGTAGATTTGCAGTGGTCTGAAACTCCTTCCATTTCAGTATTATCGCTTGCACAGTGCTCCTTAGGATGTTTAAAGCTTGGGAAATCTTTTTGTATCCAAATCCGGCTTTAAGCTTCTCCACAACAGTATCTCGGACCTGCCTGGTGTGTTCCTTGTTCTTCATGATGCTCTCTGCGCTTTAAACGGACCTCTGAGACTATCACAGTGCAGGTGCATTTATACGGAGACTTGATTACACACAGGTGGATTCTATTTATCATCATTAGTCATTTAGGTCAACATTGGATCATTCAGAGATCCTCACTGAACTTCTGGAGAGAGTTTGCTGCACTGAAAGTAAAGGGGCTGAATAATTTTGCACGCCCAATTTTTCAGTTTTTTATTTAACAAAGTTTGAAATATCCAATAAATTTCATTCCCCTTCATGATTGTGTCCCACTTGTTGTTTCTTCACAAAAAATTACAGTTTTATATCTTTGTTTGAAGCCTGAAAAGTGTGTATGTATGTATGTGTGTGTGTGTGTGTGTGTGTATGTGTGTGTATATATATATATATATATATATATATATATATATATATATATATATATATATATATATATATATATATATATATATATATATATATATATATATATATATATATATATAATTATAATGTCCCAATACTTTTGGTAATGTATGTGTAGTAGCAAAAATCCAGAGTCCTCTCTGTTAAAGTCAATAACCTCATCAACACTCTGCAATCTGACCAGGATGGCCAGAATGGGGAGATCGGGTGCACCTCCTGGGGGGGGGGGGGGGGGAGTTGGCGAAGAGGACAAACCGAAGAAACTATGGGCAGTGGGAGAAAGGAGGAGGCAAGCAACTGCTTTCATTTTATTCTGTGCCAAGCATTCTCTGATTGGACAAGGTGGAGAGGTGAGGCAGTGACCTGTTGTTCAATCGGAGACTGCTTTACATTTGTTAAGCAAATGCAAGCTGTACTCTGCTGCCCACACCAAGCATCTGACCTCCTGTGTTCAGTAAGCAGCAGGGCAGTCGCTTGGTACCTGACCTGGAAGCTAACGGAAGATCAATAGTAGCTCAGTCTTCAGTGAGAAGAGAGCGGTGACTGTCAGTCACCGCTCTCTGCTCTGCCCCTCAAGCACTCACTGGAGGGTTGGGCTGTGTGGAGGGTGGGAGCATCTGGCTCAGGCTCTTGGAGGCGGAGTCATCTGCTGGTCAGGAATCTGGGTGGATCCCAACATGTCAGAATCCCTACATTGCCTGAAAGGTTTCTGTGACGTCAGCTGACTGTTGGCTTTATCTGGGTCAGAGGAGTGCAGAACTAAGTGCACTCTAAGGACCTACAGAAGAAATGACCAAAAGGACTTTTGGCCATACTTCTTCTTCTTCTTCTTTTTACTGAAATTCCCACCTTGCAGAGTTGTCCCATGGACAGGTGTCCCCATTGGAGGTTTTTCCTCAGTTCTTTCTCTGGTGACAACTGTAAAATTTTGCATCTCATCACTTCCTGTCTGGTGTAAGGCTCCTGCGTTTTACGTATGATGTGGATTTTCAGCTGCAGAAATATTCCACTTCAGTAGTCATGTAGAGAAACGCTGAGACACCATTCCCAACTCTCAATGACTCATCATGTGTGGATGATCTCAATTCAGCAAGTAAATACACACACTCAATAAGATGTTTCCTAGAGTGACTTATGTATATAGTAACACAGTGATGATAGGCTGAAGAGACAGGTTGGGTAGAGATGGTAGATGACAGACACTTGAAAGGAAATGTTCTTGAAAGTAAGATAGTAGCAGATGGGATGCAGATAGGTTTAACAATCATGTATGGTAGCAGATGACAGAGTAGCAGGTGGACATACAAGAGAGATCAACCCAGTGCAAGAACAGGTGGTAGTAGGCTCAAGAGCTAGCAATCTTAGATAATGCAGATGTAGTAATAGTCCTTAGTATGCAGAGCTAGATAGTGTAAGCTTTAGTATAAAGGTTATAGAGGTTTCCCCTGTGGGGTACTTATCACTAATAGCAATGTAGCAGAGGAGAGGTTCGGCAAGAGCAGATAATCCGGTAGCGGGATACAGGGATCAGCGCAGCGTGGTTCCGACAGCGAGGTATGCTTGCAAGCATGTGAGCTTCAAGACAGGTTAGCATCAAGGCACAAAGCAGTTTGAACGAACACATGTGAGTGAGAGCCGGCGATCTAAATAGCCATCCAGTCCGGCGCTCAGTGATGACAGCATCAGTCTTAAAGGTGTATGCGCACCTTACCAAAAGAGAATGGTGGGGCGCATACACTTATGAAAGAGTAATTAGGGTACCCAAAGGTACCAGAACATTACATCTGGGAGACAAATGGAGAGTGAATGAATCTCCCCAGTGGGGGATGTAGACAATAATAAGAACCTAGTGACGATGTGACCCTTCCAAACTCCATCCAAAAAAAGTTTTTTGTATTTTTTTTTTTTTTTTTTTTTTTTTTTTAAAAGATACTGTTAGAACAATAGACTGTATATGGGTAAGGTACATAGAGGGTTGGAACAATAGACTGTATATGGGTAAAGTATATAGAGGGTTGGAACAATAGACTGTATATGGGTAAGGTATATAGAGGGTTGGAACAATAGACTGTATATGGGTAAGGTATATAGAGGGTTGCTGTGGTCAATCGCCACCATCATGCCACAGTTCTGACTATAATGGAGTCCTTTAAACCCAGTGCTTGTCGGTGTGTTGCTCGGGTGGACGGATGAGGCCGGAATGAGGTGTTGGCTGTAGGAACAGCTTGTTCTTCCTGCTAAGTGAGGGAAAGTGAAATGGTAGGAGGATGTGGTAAGGGTGGAAATCCCCAGTGCAGGGCAGTGTGTCAGTCTGTGTGGGGGGAGGGAGCTGTTCTCCCGTCACAAGGAAGTAAGAAAATCCCCGTTACAGACCGCATGCTGCAATCTTTGACCTGCTGCAGCGACTCCCAGAGCCCCATGACTGCAACCTGTGTACTTCATCTTGCACCGTGTGCTACTTTTATACTCCCTCCTAGTATTACTGCACTGTGTGCTCCTTATATACTCCCTCCTAGTGTTACTGTACTGTGTGCTCCTTATATACTCCATCCTAGTGTTACTGCACTGTGTGCTCCTTATATATGCCATCCTAGTGTTACTGCACTGTGTGCTCCTTATATACGCCATCCTAGTGTTGCTGCACTGTGTGCTCCTTATATACGCCATCCTAGTATTACTGTGTATTACTCCAGATGCTCAGGCCTCGTGTTGTTGGTTTCAGTCCCTACGCACTGTCCGGTCAGGACATGACCTCTGCAGTGTCAATGCACTCACACCATGCTCCTAACCCCCCCTCTGTGTCGCTGCGCTGTGCACTCACAACATCCTCCTAACCCGTCCCCAACCCTGCAGTGTCCCTGCACTGTGTGCTCACAACATGCTCCTATGCCCCCTCCCAGTGTAGCTGCGCTATGCACTCGCAACACGCTCCTAACCCCCCTCCCAGTGTCGCTGTGCTGTGCACTCGCAACACGCTCCTAACCCCCCCTTCCAGTGCTGCTGCGCTGTGCACTCGCAACATGCTCCTAACCCCTCCCCTTCCAGTGTTGCTGTGCGCTCACAACATGCTCCTAACCCCCCCTCCCAGTGTCGCTGCACTGTGTGCTCACAACATGCTTCTAACCCCCCCCCCCCCCAGTGTCGCTGCACTGTGCGCTCACAACATGCTCCTAACCCCCCCTCCCAGTGTCACTGCACTGTGCGCTCACAACACGCTCCTAACCCCCCTCCCAGTGTTGCTGTGCTGTGCACTCACAACATGCTCCTATGCCTCCTTCCAGTGTCGCTGTGCTGTGCACTCGCAACACACTCCTAACCCCCCCTCTGTGTCACTGCACTGCACTCACAACACGCTCCTAACCCCTCCCCTTCCAGTGTTGCTGTGCGCTCACAACATGCTCCTAACCCCCCTCTGTGTCACTGCACTGCACTCACAACACGCTCCTAACCCCCCTCCCAGTGTAGCTGTGCTGTGCACTCGCAACATGCTTCTAACCCCCCCTCCCAGTGTCGCTGCACTGTGCACTCATACCATGCTCCTAACCCCTCCCCTTCCAGTGTTGCTGTGCGCTCACAACATGCTCCTAACCCCCCTCCCAGTGTTGCTGCGCTGTGCACTCACAACACGCTCCTAACCTTTACTCCCACAGTGTCGCTGCACTGTGCACTCACAACATGCAACTATGCCTCCTCCCAGTGTCGCTGTGCAGTGCACTCACAACATCCTCCTAACCCATCCCCAACCCTCCCAGTGTCGCTGTGCTGTGTATTTACAGCGTGCTCCTATGTTTACTCCTAGTATTACTACACTGAACTCCTTACATACTCAGGCGCAGTGTTTTTTTGCTATTTGCTAGTCATGTAGTCTGGCCTGGTATTCATACACGGTCACCCGTCTGCTCCTTCTGTACTCTATGCTCTCCCCAGAGTATTTCTGGAATATCAATCATGTAATTCTCTCTCTGCTTGTTTCCTGCAGGCTCTTGCACCTGGCTGTCATCCACAACATCCCTCAGCTGTCTCTCTACTTCATCTCACTGGCCCCCAAAGAACTCCTGGACATCCAGAATGACCTGTACCAGGTAGGTGACCTCCGATGTGACTACTCACCAGTCATGAATCGACCGAGCCAGTGGCGAAGCTAAACATTCTTTCACTTGGGGCAAAGACTCAGATTGGTGATATTTTCACTCCCCCCCCCCCCCCCTTCAAAACCTAATAGAGAAGTTATCCTCCTGGAGGGGGGGGGGGGGGGAGTCTGGTGGCCAGTATGGGTGACTGAATGTGCAGTATGAAGACCTGCACCGTTACCATGTAGGTGAGGCGATATGAAGCCTCACTTCCATAGTGGATTGGGAGCGGGGCGCCTCCAGAAAAGAAGTGGGTTTTTAGTAAGGCCTGCTTCTATGCACTATTCTTCCTTCTTGGAGGAGCACCTAATCTTCCGCGGAGGATGAATGAAGCAATTTCAAGTCTCACCTCTGGTTCGTGCCATCCTAATAGCATCATGGACCCCTGGAAAAAGTAATGCACTGGGGCCCCCTACCAGGGACATGGGGATCTGCAGCGCGCTATGCATGCTGTTGCAAAGAGTGGCCGTGGCTTTATAGTCTGACTAACAAACACAACTAGTGAATTCTCCAAAATAAATTCGCCCCCTGTACACACCCTCCCCACCCTGACCCCTGATGTCTCACATTTGGGAACTGGGGCAGCCTCAGCTGCACTGGAGATGAATAAATAGGATGCGCTGTAAGGCTTCCTGTTAATTTACAAACTGAAGCTTAGTAAACCGTTTACTATGCTTCAGTTATGAATGAACACAGTGAGTAATCGGTACCAATCACTCACTTTGCTCATTAAGAAAAGCAAGGGGCAGGCAAGTATGATATATTTACCTCCCTCACCCCTTTTTCTATGCTCTCCATCTGAAGATCCCCTGTGCCCTGTAGCAGCTAGCGGGATCAAAGGGGGTGGGGGGGGAGAGAGAGAGAGAAAATACATTGCATGACAGGCACACAGAAGGGGCCGGGGCAGCAAAAAAAATCACATGTGAACAGAGCGGGTGATTAGAGCGACTGATGGGGGAAATTACTGGAGCCACGCAGAGGAGTCTAGTAATTTCCCCCACCGGCTGCACTGATTGGTGCTGCCCAGGACACCATGGCCCCCCATGTGCTCCATACTCTTGTTGTTGCTAAGCCACAACAAACTTTATTAGCATTGAACAGGTCGCTTCGACACCCACAAAGGGGTTTGTGTTTAAGGTTTTACATTTTTTTTTTTTTATGGTGTCTTTCCCTGTTTGGCACATTCGCCCGCTCTTTGTCCTGGTGATCGCCGGGCACCCGCGATCGCTCCCCATGGTGATAGAAAGGCGGTCTACTGATGTAAACACGGCAGACCGCTGCTCTGTCAGTGATGAACACGGGGATCCTCCTATTTAGGAGCACAGGTCTGTGTTCATCCAGTGAATACAACCCCCACACAGCACCCCCTAGGCACACATTTAACTCTTTGATCACCCCTGGTGTTAACCCTGTCCCTGCAAATGTCATTAGTACACTAACAGTGAATATTTGTAGCACTGATTAGTGTAGTAAGGTGTCTGATCTTTCTGCTGCAATGTCGCAGTCCTGCTAAAAATCGCTGCCATTACTAGTAAAATAAATAAATAATAATGACATAAATATTTCCCGTAGTTTGTAGACGCAATAACATTTGCGCAAACCAATCAAAATACGCTTATTGGGATTTTTTTGTGTACCAAAAATATGTAGCAGAATACAAATTGGCCTAAAATAATGAAACATTTGTGGGTTTTTTTTTTTTGGGGGGGGGGGGGGGGTTTTGTTTATTTAGCAAAAAGTTTAAAAAAAATTTTTTTTTTTTTCTTTTCAGAATTGTCGCTCCTTTTTGGTATTTTTATAGCACGAAAAATAAAATTTGCAGAGGTGATCAAATACCACCAAAAAGCTCTTTGTGGGGGGGAAAAAAAGGCCATCAACTTCATTTGGATACAGCGCTGCACAACCGCGCAATTGTCAGTTAAAGCAACGCAGTGCCGTATCGCACAAAATGGCCTGGTCATTAAGGGGGTAAAAATCTTCCAGTCCTTTAGTGGTTAAAGCCCCCCTCCCAGGATAAATCTAACATTTTACAAACCTTTCTTCCCACTCCCATGTAATCCATCCTTCGATTTTTTTTTTTTTTTTTCCCCCCCACCCCTTGGGTTGTGAAGCCAGATATATTTGCCTTAGTAACCCCTCAAGGCACCTCGTAGGTTGCCGCTGGTTCCAGGCGGAGAGATCACTGATCCAGCAATGAGATGCTCCCCCTGATATTTCTAGCCCCCTGTGATGGTGTCCTCCTCTTTTGGATACTGAAAGAACCCTGTCACTGGACATCCAATTAGAAGTGTCCATGTAGTGCAGGCTGTGATGTGGACACTTAAAAAAAAAAAAAAAGGACCCTTTCTAGAAAACAAACAGAAGGGGAGAAAGGCTTGGGGCTGCAGCATCATGTGACTGCAGGTTAAGGTAAGTTTAAAAAAAAAAAAAAAAAAACTCCCCTGATCTGGATTGGGGTGACGATGCACGGCCTTACAGGTGATTGGGCTCCGTCCTCCGGGCCTTGATCCCTGCTTTGCAGCCGGCCTTGAGAGAGCCTGGCTCCCTCTTGGAATGTATAGCCCCAGCCCCCTGGCTGTTCAGCTTAGGTTCCTGGACGGTGTCTCCCCTCCGGAGGAAACACCAGAACTGAGGCAGCAAGCTGGCAGGGGGCTTAAATCCAAAGAATTGGGGCGGGGTTTCCTGAGAAGGGAGGAGCCAGGTTCTCTCAAGGTGCCCGTCCTGAAAGACGATTAGGGGAAAAAAGAGGTGGGGATGATTTAGATTTTCTTCTTTCCTGTGTTCAAAACAATCCTGAAGTGGGGCTTTAAAGTGATTTGTAAAGTCTCTTTTGTGTTTGTGTTTTTTTTTTTTTTTTAATATATATTCTATAACAAACATGTCAGAGCCCATTCACACTAGTGCGACTTGTCAGCCTGACAAGTCGCGCTCCCTCGCAGTCCATTGACCGCTACAGTACCCGTTCTAATAGGAGCGACACAAGTCGCTCCGACTTAGAAAAAGGGTCCTGTACTATTTCGGGGCGACTTGCATAGACTTCCATTATGTGAAGTCCCTGCAAGTCGCTCCGAAGTCGTGGTGCACGGGACTGCACAAGTTGCCCCCGAAGTAGTAAGGAGTCGTGTCGCCTCTATGTGAACCGGCTCTCATACTTACCTCCTCTGTGCAGTTGGTTTTGCACAGGGCAGCCTGGATCCTCCTCCTTCTCTGGTCCCTTGTTGCTGTTTCTGGCCCCTCCCTCCTATCGAGTGCCCCCACAGCAAGTGGCTTGCTATGGGAGCAGTCAAGCTGCAGCTCCATGTGTCCATTCAGACACTCAGCTGCCCTTCGCCCCCGTCCCCTCTTTCTCCTGTTTGGCTAACTGACAACCGCGGGAGCCAATGGTGTCACAGCTGTGTCTCAGCCAAACAGGAGGGAGAATCCCGGGGGGCCGAGGGACTTGTTGACATTGCTGAAGAGAGATGGGGCTCAGGTAAGAATTAGGGGGTCCTGGGGAGCCTGCTACAGAAATAAAATGCATTAAGATTAAAAAAAAAAAAAAAAACCTTCTGCCTTTACAACTCCTTTAACCACTTTAAGACCGGAGGATTTTGCTGCCTCAATGACCAGGCCACTTTTTTCAACTTGGCACTGCGTTACTTTAACTGACCATTGCGCGGTCATGCAATGCTTTACCCAAACAAAATTTCTCTATCGCTCATTGACAGACGTAGTCTTCTTGATTCTCAAGAGCTGGGTTATGTTGTCTCCGCAGGAGTAGGACTAGGCAGAAAGACAAAACGTTCTGGCTCCACCTTAGGGGCAGTCCCTGAGGGTATATCCTCCCTCTCTCTGCTACAGGGAATCAGTTTTTTTCTGTCTAGTCAGGAGTAAGGACCTAAGTTCCTTGCTGGGATCTTTTGGTCCTGGCAAGATTTTTTTCTTTAGAAAAAGACATTTTTTAGGTAGTTTTTCTCCAGTGTTTTTCCTGTGAGATCTTCAAGCAAAAACGCCGGACTGGGCGACACTTGTGGTCACCCCAGCCGGCCTACGAGCGCGCGCAGACCATGGCATTGCGCTTGGTCGGCCGCGACACATTCAAGTAAGTATGCGGGGCCGGGCGACGGGCTGGATGTTGAGATCCAGTGGTCACCCCGGTTTCTGCCTACGAGCGCGTGCAGACCAGAGCTCCGCGCTGGGTCGGCCGCGACGGAGTCCCAGTGGAGGGACTGACCTTGCGAGTTAAAAGTCTCGCTTGGACGCCAGGAACCAGAGAGTCGAGGCGTCCGGAGTGGTCCACAACCCCCCACCCCGGTGGAGAGGGTATTGTGAAGAGAGGGTGCCTGTCGGTTCGGTATGGTGAGTAGACGTTCCCTTTTTTTCTTTCCTCGTTATGAGGCAGTATGTATTATGGGCCCCTCCATATATGGTCAGTATATATCTGATACTTATAAGTCCCCCTTGTAATACAGCATGTGTTTGTGGGAAGTGGACTTGGTTTGAGAGCTAACACTCTACCCAGCAGACTGTAACATTACAGCAGACATAGGAGGTATAATCCTACCTTATTTGTAGTGTATCTCCTGTAGATCCATATATCGCCTCTTAGCAGAGATGCAGGTGGATGTGCTGGGAAAACGATTTCGGCGGTCCGCCGCCATTTTGCCGTAGACCAAGTGCATGTATGTCCTCAGGTCACGCCGGCCGCCATGTTTTTGGAGTCTTATGTCTCTTCTATGGGGGCGGCCATGTTTCGTGAGCCCAGCTACCTCGTGGAGAGCTGGGAACGCCGGAAGGCGTACACAGGGGGCGGAGCCACGTCCTTCTACCCGGGAAAAAGCAACAGCTCCTTCCAGTCTGTAAGACGGATGCTGACTGCAGTTGGTTGGAAACTTCACTGCATCGGTTGGTGAGCCTTGGGGGTCCCTCTCTCTCTCTGTGGGATCGAGAAGCAGGTACTCTGAGGGGCGCTATTGCGCTAGGGGGAGACACACAAAAAAAAAAAAAAAAAAAAGTTTTTTTGTTTTTGCTGGCAAAGGTGTCCTGAATTAACATGGACCCTGCCACTCGTGTATCTCCTCCGGATCCCCTCGAGGGGTCTGCAGGATCCTCCAGCACCCCACTGACAATTGAATCATTGTCAGCTATTATGGAAACTTTTGTGTCCCGGGTGGAAGTGGCTTGTCAGGGACAGGGCGCAAGAAAGCGACCCCCGCCTAACCCCTTATTATCTGAAACTTCGGATTCAGAATCTGAGCCTATTTCTGCAGTTGCAGGTACTTCATCTGGGATTGGTGTCTCGGGTACTGTCTCTTCAGACAGTGAGGAGGATGTTTCGGCATCAGCCATAGCCCGAGAGGAAGCGTTGGTAAACGCACTCATTGTATCTGTTCAAGAAACGTTAAGGTTACAGGGTATTCCATCGGAAATAGCTGAAACTGAAATCCCTTTTGGGACTAAAAAACGCATCAAAGTGGCGAAGGTTTTTCCATTGCCCAAATGTTTTGGCAATCCAATCGAAGAAGAATGGCGTCTGCCAAAACGCACTTTTACTATTTCTAAACGCATTAACAGGCGTTATCCGTTTGAGGAAACCCTTATTAAGAAATGGACAGAACCACCTGTGGTGGATTCACCAATTGCTAGATTGAATAAAGCCACGGTTATTCCTCTAGAAGACGCTCCGTCTTTTAAAGATCCAGTGGATCGCAAGATAGAAGCTATGTCTCGCACCATGTTTTCCTTGATTGGATCAGCTTTCAGACCTATAATTGCTATTGGTCTGGTTTCGCAGGCTGTAACTGAATGGACCAAGTGGTTACGCCGGGACTTAGAAGAGGTCCCTCAGGCGGTATCAGATTTGTTGGCACAAATGATACAGGGGTTACAGTTTGTATGTGATGCGGCGTTAGACGCCACTCCATTATTGGCGCGAGCATCAGTCTCAGCAGTGGTTCTCAGGCGTACACTGTGGCTAAAAGGTTGGTTAGCCGACCAAGGTTCCAAAAAAGCATTGGCTAATATCCCCTTTTTAGGAGAGCGTCTATTTGGAGCCAACTTAGATGAGATCATTAAGGATCTCACGGGTGGAAAGAGCACCTTTTTACCGCAAAATTTTAAAGGTAAAGGAACTCGTCAAAGACGAGGGCCTTCTTTTTCTGCTCACAAGAGGTTTTTTCGTCCCGCGGGTGAAAATATTAAGTCCTCCAAAGCTCCTGCAGGAGGCGTCAGGGGTCGTTGGTCGGGCAAGCAAAAGCCCGCCCCCTCCAGACCTGAAGATAAACCGTCCAAAGCCTGAAGGTGCGCCCCCACCCATAACTGGGGTGGGGGGACGTCTTCGCCGGTTCCCGGATCCATGGCTTTCCAGAATCCCGGACAAATGGGTTTGCGAAGTCATAAGGTCAGGGTACAAGATCGAGTTTCGATCTCTCCCACCGGCGCGATTCTTCCCTTCCAATATCCGACTATCCCCGGATCGTTTAGAAGATCTGCGGAGAGCAGTCACAGATTTACTACAACAAGGAGTGGTAGTCCACGTTCCTTGGACAGAACGGTTTCAAGGGTTTTATTCAAACCTATTTACAATACCCAGGAAAGAGGGCAAAGTGCGTCCAATTTTGGACTTAAGGGCACTCAATTCTTTTGTCAACATAAGAAGATTCAGAATGGAGTCCATTCGCACAGTAGCAGCCTTCCTGCATCCAGGGGATGTCCTAGCGTCCATAGACATCAAGGACGCCTATCTTCACATTCCCATTTTCGCAGGACATCAGCGTTTTCTACGCTTTTCCGTAGAAGAGAACCACTATCAGTTTGTGGCGTTACCTTTCGGTCTCGCCACGGCTCCGCGGGTCTTCACGAAGGTGTTGGCCCCAATGTTGGCACTTCTGCGCCAAAGAGGCATATCGATCCTTGGTTACCTAGACGATCTTCTGCTTCATGCAGAGTCTCCTCAGACCTTGCTACAAAACATAGAAATTACTATGATTTCTTTACAGGAATTCGGGTGGCTGGTGAACCAGCAAAAGTCATTTCTGGTTCCCACCCAGAGGCTCGAATATCTGGGTCTAATTCTAGACACAGTCAGGACAAGAGTTTTTCTTCCGGTAGGGAAACTCCGAAAGATTCAATCAGCAGTCCAGTTGTTACTGTCCAACAGCTGGTCTTCCCTTCGGACTTGCATGAGGGTTCTGGGGTTGATGGTGGCTTCGTTCGAAGCAGTCCCATTTGCCCAGTCCCATACCCGAATTCTTCAGCAAGAGATTCTTCTCAGATGGAATCGGAATCCGGAATCCCTGGACAATCAGATCCGATTGAGCAAACAGACCAGAGAGTCTCTGGTCTGGTGGCTTCGGTCTCCGATGCTCAGCCAGGGAAAGTCATTTCTGCCAATATATTGGACGATAGTGACCACGGATGCCAGTCTATCCGGATGGGGAGGAATTCTCGGTCAGTTATCTGTCCAGGGACTTTGGTCCCCGGAAGAATCCAGGTTACCGATAAATGTATTGGAACTGAGAGCGATCAGACTTTGTCTGATTCACTGGACCGAGCAGCTCCAGGACAGCCCGGTTCGGATCCAGTCGGACAATGCCACGGCCGTGGCTTATGTCAATCACCAGGGGGGCACCAAGAGTGTCCGAGCGGCCAAAGAAGTGGCTTGCATTCTTCGCTGGGCGGAATGATTTGTTCCAGCAATCTCTGCGGTGTTCATTCCGGGGGTGGAGAATTGGCAGGCAGATTATCTCAGCCGTCAGACTCTGGATCAGGGGGAATGGTCCCTCCATCCAGACGTTTTCCACCAGTTGTGCCTAAGGTGGGGCACCCCGGATGTGGATCTGTTGGCATCACGATTCAACAGGAAAGTTCAGAGATTCGTGGCTCGCTCCCGCGATCCTCTAGCAGAAACCGCAGACGCACTGATCGCCCCGTGGGGGCAATACCAGCTAATGTATGCCTTCCCTCCTCTCGCGTTACTGCCAAGACTTCTTCGCAGGATAGAGGAGGAAGGAATTCCAGTAATTCTGGTAGCTCCGGACTGGCCTCGTCGAGCTTGGTACGCCGACGTGGTCAGACTGGTGGCGGACGTCCCGTGGAGACTTCCTCTCAGGGAGGACCTACTGTCTCAGGGACCGATCTTCTGTCCTGCTTTACGATCGCTGGCTTTAACGGCCTGGCTATTGAGACCCAGGTGCTGAAGGACAAAGGTTTGTCAGCTTCAGTTATTCCTACTCTAGTTGAAGCAAGGAAAGCGACTTCCAGAAAGATTTATCATCGCACATGGAAGTCCTACATTGCATGGTGTGAACCTTTGGGGTTCCGTCCTCGGTCTTATTCGATTAGTCGAATATTAGCTTTTCTGCAACAAGGGGTTAAGCAGAAACTGGCCTTGAGTACTATCAAGGGTCAGGTCTCAGCATTAGCTATCTTCTTTCAGAAGCCTTTGGCTACTCATTCCTTGGTGCGGAATTTCATCCAGGGGGTGCGACATCTGGCTCCGCCAGTGCACGCGCCGTTACCCCCCTGGGATCTTAATTTAGTGTTGTCGGTTCTTCAGAAACCTCCCTTTGAAGATATTAGGGAGATTCCTCTACCTACGTTGTCCCAGAAGGTGGCCTTCTTGGTGGCTATCACTTCTGCACGCAGGGTGTCAGAACTGGCCGCATTATCTTGTCGTTCACCATATCTGGTGGTTCATAGAGATAAGGTGGTTCTTCGTCCGAATCCATCCTTCCTACCAAAAGTGGTTTCAGAATTTCATCTGAATGAAGAAATTGTGTTACCTTCCCTGTGACCTAAGCCCAGTCATCCTCGGGAGTTTGCTTTGCACTCCTTGGATGTGGTCCGGGCGATCAGGGTATACTTGAAAACGACAGACTCGTTTCGCAAGACGGATTCACTTTTGTGATCCCAGATGGACCCAAAAAAGGGGTTGCCTGCATCTGCCGCGACCATTTCCAGATGGATCAGACAGACGGTAGTACAGGCTTATTCTATTAAGGGTCGGGAGCCCCCGTTCCCTGTTAAGGCGCACTCCACTCGGGCACTTAGTGCGTCATGGGCCTTCCGCCATCAGGCGTCAGTGGTCCAGGTGTGCAAGGCGGCTACCTGGTCGTCGGTGCATACCTTTACAAAACATTATAAAGTTGATGTAATGGCATCGTCTGATGCCTCGTTTGGCCGCAAGGTTTTGCAGGCCGCCATTTGAGGAGACCAGTGGTCTACCTCGAGGGTTTTTTCCGTTGGAATTTTTATTTGAGTCTCATTCTTTGTTTATAATGAGCCTTTAAAACTTCTAGTTTGGCACCGGTTGGGCCTTCTAGATTGGATTTGATTTTGTCAATCCCACCCCTCATTTGTGGCACTGCTTCTGGATGTCCCAGCTCTTGAGAATCAAGAAGACTACATCTGTCAATGAGCGATAGAGAAAATGGATTTTTGTAAGATCTTACCGTAAAATCCTTTTCTCTTAAGCTCATTGACAGACGTAGTACCCGCCCCTCTATCATTGAGTTGGGTTGGGTTAAATTCTCTGTTACTGCTTTAGAACAGAACTGATTCCCTGTAGCAGAGAGAGGGAGGATATACCCTCAGGGACTGCCCCTAAGGTGGAGCCAGAACGTTTTGTCTTTCTGCCTAGTCCTACTCCTGCGGAGACAACATAACCCAGCTCTTGAGAATCAAGAAGACTACGTCTGTCAATGAGCTTAAGAGAAAAGGATTTTACGGTAAGATCTTACAAAAATCCATTTTTGTCTTTTTTTTTTTTTTTTTTTTCTCCCCACAAACAAAGCTTTCTTTTGGTGGTATTTCATCACCTCTGCGCTTTTATTTTTTGCAATATTAATTAAAAAAATAGCGAAAAATTGACATTTTCTACTTGGACTGTTAAAAAATATCCAATATATTACATTTTTGTCATATATTTAGGCCAAAATGTATTTAGCTACATGTCTTTTGACAAAAAAATTCTCAATGAGCGCATTTTTATCCACCTTAAGACCGGAAGATTTTACCCCCTTCCTGACCAGGCCATATTTTGTGATTCGGCACTGCGTTACTTTAACGGAAAATTGTGCGGTCCTGCGACGCTGTACCCAAATGAAATCTTTTTTTTTTTTTTTTTCCCCACAAATAGAGCTTTCTTTTGGTGGTATTTGATCACTTGTGCGATTTTTTTTTTTTTTTTTTTAATTTTTGAAAAAAAGCGACAATTTTGAGAAAAAAAAGCTATTTTTCACATTCTGATATATAACCTTCCCAAAAAAAAATTAAAAATCAAATTCGTTTTAGGCAAATTTGATTTCTGCTACATATTTTTGGTACAAAAAATCGCAATAAGCGTATTTTGATTGGTTTGCGCAAAAGTTATTGCGTTTACTAACTACGGGAAAGATTTTTTTTTTTTTTTTTGCGGGACTACGACATTGCGGCGGACAGATCGGACCCCTAACTGACATTTTTGACACTTTTGAGGGGACCAGTGACATTACTACAGTAATCCGTGCTAAAAATATGCACTGTTACTGTAATAATGACACTGGCAGGGAAGGGGTTAACACTATTGGTCATCAAGGGGTTAAATGTGTGTGCCTCATGCTTAATGACGTGTGGGGGGAGGGGGTTCTGTGACACAGACAAAGATCGCAGGTTGAGCTATGCTGAATCCTGTGATCTCTCACGGTTTGTCACAGAGAAGATCCGCCTGCTTTTGTTTACACAAGCAGGCGGATCTTCTCACACTTTCCCCAACGATCGGGGAAGAGAGAAGGCAATCGCCGCCTCTCCTCCGGCCCGACTCCCGTTGTGTCTAAACACAGCGGGAGCGAGCCTCTGGCGGCGCGCGCGTGCCGCTGAGACAGCTAGGAGTCCAGTGACGTAGGTCTACGTTGCTGGACCCAGGGCTGCCACAGTAGCAGCACAGTGAGCGGTCCTAAAGTAGTTAAGACCATATTGCAGGTGAAACGCGTCAGAGCGGAGTTACATCTGGTGAGAGAGAAAAAAAAACATCCGAATAACCCTGTTTAATGTTTTAGTTTTGTTGCGGTTTTATCTGTTGTACGGGAAGGTTCACATACTGACTGACTGCTGTTCACTTGGTTTCTAACCTCCTCCTGACTCCTCTCCTATCTTCCCGTCCCAACAGTCTGCGCTGCACCTCGCCGTCTACCTCGACCAGCTGGAGGTGGTGGAGGCACTGCTGGAAAAAGACGTCAACCGGGAACTGCAGGACCGCAAAGGTGACACAGCTCTACACTTGGCCTGTGAGAACCAGCACCTGGACTGTGCCAGAATCCTCCTGCGGGGCCCCAGGGGGCCACAGAACTTACAGCTACAGAATTGGAAAGGTAATGCAGCTTCTGGAATCATGATAGAGCGGTCTCTAATACACACAGTATACAGCGCTGTGCTATGACCGTGTGATGAGAACTCCACTTCCAAAAACAAAATGGGCGGAGTGCTGCTTAGTCAATCACTGGAGCCTTTGTATTCTGTGAAAGAATACAAAGCTTACTCTGATTGGGTGAGGTGGATGCATGGCACCACGATCACTGCCTCGGCCAATCAGATTTGTATTCATTCACAGAATACAAAGCTTCCTGTGAATGGCTGAGCCGAGATAAGCCTGACTTTTTTTTATTCTGGCAGTGAGACAGGAAGTTCTCGTCCCGTTACCATAGTACACTGTCCCAAATTAATTTCCACAGGTGTGCTTGCTGGGCATACTGTATATAGCCTTAGCTAAAGCTATATACATTTACAACTTTCTGCCCGGGCTATAGCCGAATGGCAGACTCCCTTGCTGGGAGGGCGTACATGGACGTCGTCCTGTGATCGGGCTGCCCTTGTGCACTGTGATCTGAGTCCTTTGTACTATGCTGTTTACAAATCATGGTAAAGGGCCAATGGCAGCGGCCCTTTACCATGTAATCAACTGTCTGCCAATGACAGCTGATCACAGCATGTAAGCACAAGCTGGTTATTGGCTCTCCCCCCCCCCCCCCCCCATGCTGGCAGTGTGAGGAGAGAAGAAAGACTATAACCATCTTATGTTCAAGGGCCATTGGCACTGATAATCGGGCCCCTGATTATCAGTGCAGTCCCACCAGTGCTGCCAATCGGTGTCCCCTATTAGTGCAGCCTATTGGCGCACATCAGTGAAGGAGAAAAATTACCTGTCTGCAAAAATTTTTATAACAAACTATGAAAAGGCGCAGAGAGGCTGCATGTTTGCGTGCGGACAACACCAGAGGGTTAAGCAAGCAGTCTGGCAGTCAGATGATCCGAAAACTCCCGATCCCTTCTTTCAGTTAGGCACCGGTAACTGCCAGCAGGTCGTAGGCCGCACGCTCTCCGCACAGCTGTACTGACCACAATTCATGCTAATATGTGACCTCTCAGCGCAAAGGGCCAGGTGCAGAGAGGCTGCATATTTGCGCACGGCTGGCACCAGGGGTTTAAGAAGGCTTCTAGCAGTGCCGCAGCCCCTGCAAGGCCTTAAGGGCCCATTCACACTGCAGTATGGTAGCACATGTGTGCGGCAGCAATTGGGTAGGCTTTAACCCATTGCCGACCGCGCTATAGCCCAATGACTGCTACAGCAAGGTCGTCCAGTTCTGGGAGGGTGTCTATTGCCTGCTTCGTTGCGCACTAGGCAGGTTCTGTGATAGCGGTGTCCTTCGAACACAGCTGATCACAGATCAGGGTAAAGAGCCAATCACAGCAGCTCTGCGCATCGTGATCAGCTGTGTCCAATCACAGTTGATCGTGATGTAAACACACTTGCCGGTTATCGGCACTCCTTTCCATATGTTGTCACAGTGAGAGGAGATCCGGTAACTGGCAAGTATGAAAGGGGCCACATCTACACTGATCACTGGTCATCGGTGTCCTGATAATCACTGCAGCCCCAACAGTGCCAATCGGTGGAGAAAAATGACCCGATTTGCAAAATTCTTTTTACAGAAACTAAAAAAAAAAAATTCCAGTGGTGAATAAATACCACCTAAAGAAAGCTCTATTTGTGGTGGAAAAAATGATAAATATGTCACATGGGTACAGTGTTGCATGACCGCGCAATTGCTATTCAAAGTGAGACAGCGCTAAAATCTGAAAATTGGTCTGGGTAGGAAGGGGGTAAAAGTGCCCCAGTAGGCAAGTGGTTAATACGATATGCCCAGCAAGCGCACCTGTTGCAGGAAGTCATTCATTTGGGACAGCTTGGGCAAAACAGACTCCTTTAAAGGGACATTAAAGCACCAATAAACCAAAAGAAAACATTTGATCTATTGTACCGTAACCATTCTTCGATAGCTGCATTTTGTGTGGGTTTTTTTTTTTTTTTTTTTTCTTTGGCTTATTCTTTTATTTTCACCTGGTAAACCAGACAGTTAAGACCCGTGCACACAATAAGAAAATCGGAAGTAAAATTTTGTCCGACAAACGATCTGTCAACTTTTGGATCGCTAGTATGGTGCTTTCCTTTCCTTCTCTTCGTCCGTCCCCTCCCCTCCCTTCTCCCCCCCCCCCCCCCTTTCTCTGTCTCCGTCCGTCCCTCCCCTTCCCTTTACCCTTTTCCCTCCCCTTGCCTTCTGTCTTGCCTCTTCTTCCCTGTATTTATGATTGTCGGTCAATGACATGTCTCTTCTCTCTATAGGTCTAACCTGCCTGCACATCGCCACCATGAAGAGAAATCTGCCCCTTATCTCTCTTTTGCTGGACAGTGGAGCCAGTATCAATATTCAGGTACCATCCCCCCATCCTGTCTGATCTAATGTTCTGAAAATCTAAACATCCTCATGATTTTTTTTATTTTGTTGTATAAAGTGTCATTCTACTTAAAAAAAAAAAAAAATGTTATTTAATTTTTCATTGTGTAAATTTCTGTATTTTCTGGGCCTTGGTGCAAAAGCTATACATTATACAGCTTGTCGTTATTGGTAAATTCCTGGTTACTCCTGCCATTTCCTTGGCTTGCTTCCCTCTTTTCAGTATTAATGCCCTGACTGTTGCGTTTGCCCTGACTGTTGCGTTTGCCCTGACTGTTGCGCTGCGTTGTGTCGGTGTTCATGCTCGTCCACTTCGACAGGAAGCTTTTCACGTCGTCCTTTCTCTCTGGAAGTTGCCCCACATTACTGTTTGGGCTCACTCACATGTGAGGTTGGGAGGTGGTAAAACCCTATGGCTGAGCCACACTTTTTTACTGTCCCCTGATAGGAAAATTGCATATTCCAAATTTAATTGAATTATAAACCTGGCTAAGTGTGTAGACTCCCTTGGGTCACTTGGGTCATATTGTTGCCTCAGTGGGGGGTTGACCACTCCTTGCACACAAGTCCTATATTACCACAGCAAAAACTTTATAAGACCTCCGTCTCATATCAGAGCTTGCAGCCATACCCCTCACCCCCCCCCCTCTCCCTCCTTGCCTGTCAGCTCTGATCAACTCCTCGGCCCTCCCCTCCTGATGAAATGACTGTCATTTTGAGGCAATCCCGTCTTCCATAATGCTATCTGCCCTGTGTATGTCCTTTATTAAAAAAAAAATAAATAAATAAAAAAACCCTTCTATATTTCAGAGCGGCACCCATGTGACCGCCCGCCGCTCTCCTCCCGACTGGCGTCTGCGGGGGATTCTCAACCCCTCCCACCGTAGCTGTCAGATCAAAAGAGGGGCAAGGCGGCCGATCACATGAGCGCTGCTATGAAATAAGGTATAAAAACTGCAATTTTTTTTTTTTTTTTAACCTCTTCAGCCCCGGGAGGTTAAGCTCAAAAGTACATGAGCTTCTTTTTTTGGCAGATTACAAGCGTTTGTTAGATGTCAATTCCTGCCTCCAAACACTTGCAAAAAACGCCTTAAAAATGCCCAAAGAAGTGATCCGCTCAGGGGTGAATGGAGCCTTAGGAAGCCTAGAGCTGAAGTTACACTCTGCAGTGCTCAGTGAGAGCTGATTGGGTGGAAGAGACACACTTCCATCACACAACACACAGGAGCAGAGCTCAGGCTGTCAACCACAGGCTGTGTGCTGGAGCTCCCTTCCCGTCACCTTTTTTCCTCTTGGTGTCAGGAAAACTTGCCAGAAGCAGTTCATATTCATAGCGGAGGAAGGAGGCAGAAATGTCACTCGGCTCCCTAGATTGGGACAAGTATACACTATAGAGGGATGTGCTTTGTTCATATTTCATGTCTGAAATTACAACCTCCAAACCAGGAGGTGATGCATTGCCTCCTGACTGCCTGTTAAATGCCCTCTGAAGAGCGATCCAGATGTGGATTGCTCTTCGGAGAGCACCACCAGTCTGTCTGAGGGACGGCTCCAGCCGGGAGGATGCCTTCTTTCATCCCTGTTATCTGCCCTCATAACAAGCTTTTCTGTGCTTGCGGGTCGGCTCCAGAAGTAACGGTTGATGGACTTCTTTCCTGCTAGTCGCTTCATGTGACACTGCTGAGGCTTGAGGGCCTCCCATGGGGTGAGTGTGATTAGCTGCAGATCCCATGGGGGGGGGGGGGGGGGGGGCCTTACTACCAGTATAGTATTACAATACATAAACTTTAACTTCGGGAGTGACTTCTGCAGACTTCGTCAGAGCTTTCCTGCTGCACACAAGGGACTTTCCAGTAATTGTCAGCCTTCTGCAACCTAAATGTTGGACTTGGGGGCGGTGGTGTTGTATGTATTTAGTACGTTCCTGTAATACAAGCACATTTCACCACTTTCCTTTTTTTTTGGTCCCTAAAAAGGCGGCAAGTACAGAAAAATATGCCTGTAAACCAGGGGTCTTCAAACTGTGGCCCTCCAGTTGTTCAGGAACTACAATCCCCATCATGCCTAGTCATGTCTGTGTGTATCAGAGTTTTGCAATGCCTCATGGGATGTGTAGTTCCGCAACAGCTGGAGGGTCGTGGTTTGAGGATCCCTGCTGTAAACGATCAAATTATTAACCAACCCATTCACTTTAACCACTTCTAGACCAGAAGATTTTCCTCCTCAATGACCAGGACATATTTTGCGATTCGGCACTGTTGCCTTAATGGACAATTGCGCGGCCATGCGACGCTGTACCCAAATAAAATGGATGTCCTTCTTTTCTTTTTTTTTTTTTTCCCCCACAAACAGAGCTTTCTTTTGGTGGTATTTGACCACCTCCTGCGATTTTTATTATTTTATTTTTTTTGCATTATAAACAAAGAGACAATTCTGGAAAAAAAAAATAAATTTCACATTCTGCTATATAACATTCCCAAAATAAAATAATTTTTTTTTTTTTTTTTTTTTACATTTTAGACCAATTTTGTTTTTGCTACATATTTTTGGTAAACAAAATCGCAATAAATGGTTTGCGCAAAAGTTATCGCATCTACTTACTACGGGAAAGATTTGTCATTTTTATTGTTTTTCTTTTACTAGTAATGGCGGCGATCAGCGATTTTTAGTGGGACTGCGACATTGCAGTGGACAGATCGGACCCCTAACTGACATTTGTGACACTTTTGGGGGGGACCAGTGACATTACTACAGTAATCAGTGCTAAAAAATTTGCACTGTTACTGTAATAATGACACTGGCAGGGAAGGGGCTAACACAGTGGGTGATCAAAGGGCTAAATGTGAGCCTAGGGGAGTGATCTGTATGGGGGTGGGGCTTATGGAATGACCATAGAGACCTGTGATCCTATATAGATCATTCCAGGGAGAAGAACAGTCAGCTGTGTTTACAACAGCCGACCGTCCTTCTCTCTCAGCAGGGAACGATCGTGGGTGTCAGGCGGCAATCTGAGCCACCTGCCCCCAGTGGTGTATTTTGGTTTTGTGCTGCCCTAGGCAAGACTAAAATTGGGCGCCCCCCATTCTATGGAAATTTGCCCATTCCTTTTTTAACCGATGTAACTCCCTCCAAAATTGAAGGACTACAAGTCCCAGCATGAACTCCTGAGATCTCACGAGAGGGGGGTGGGGGGTGAGGGTGGGAGAGAGGGGGGGTGGGTGAGGGAGGGAGAGAGGGGGGGTGGGTGAGGGTGGGAGAGAGGGGGGGTGGGTGAGGGAGGGAGGGAGAGAGGGGGGATGAGAGAGAGAGAGGGGGTGATCAAAGAGAGAGAGAGGGGGTGAGAGAGGCGGCTCTAGCAACCAGTGGCCAATAGAGTCTCATGCGGAGGGGGGGGCAGCTTTTTTGCTGCCCCCCTGCAAAGTGCCGCCCTAGGCCTGGGCCTTGTTGGCCTAGGCCAAAATACAGCACTGCCTGCCCCCGTGCATTGGAGTCCCCGCTGCTGAGTGGGGGCGGGAGTGTGTTGCCGGCAGCATGCGCCCCCTAGCTGCAGGCGCGCGACCGACGTTTACCTACGTTGGTTCTTGCAGGAGGGCCAGCCTGCCGCAGTATATATGCGGTGGGCGGTCCGGAACCGGTTCAAATATAAATGAAAGGCAAATCATTTTTGTATAGATTATAAAAAAAACATTATACATACACTTCCTTTTTTTTTTTTTTTCTTTCTGTTCTCAGCAGCTGCATAGGAGTTGGGTGGGGAAGAAGCAGCAGAACACTGAGCTTCCCAGTGAATGACTGTGCAGCCGGGCCATGTCAGGACAAGCCTGATTGGAGAAAAGTACGCTGAGTTTCCAGCATAGCTAGAGAACTGACCATGCTGTGTTATCCCTGCTTAGTGTGGCCAATTTCTAATAGGAAAGCAGAGGGCCTGGCAGGAACTTGTGATAAAACCGGTTTCTGCTACATTTGTCCACTGTTTTTTTTATTTTTTGCTGTTAAAGATGTGGAGACCTCTGGGGTGTTTGGGTGTCACCCTAGGCCCAGAGTCTAGGACTAGGCATGTTGGTAGCCATTGCCTGCTGTAGTCTTGTCTCTCACCCGTTCTCCTTTTGTCCTCTACAGGAAGGTACCAGCGGAAAGACTGCCCTGCACCTGGCTGTGGAGATGTTGGACAGCCTGCTGGTGGCTCATCTTTTACAATATCGCCCTCATGTAGACGCATTAATGTACAACGGCTGTACCCCCCTCCACCTGGCTGTCGGCAGGAAGGATATTGAACTCGCCAGACTTTTGTGCCAAGCTGGGGCAGACATCTTACAGAGAAACAGAGAGGGGGACACCCCTCAGGACCTGGCAGAGGGGAATAACCTGGTATGGGCATTAACCTATATTGTGTTGTCCAGATTTATAAACTAGAAGTCTATGTAATGGGCCTTTGCATTATACATAAGATCCTCAACTCCGGTTCCAGGTAAAGCTGACGTTTATAACGACTTCCCACCCACGCTATAGCCGAATGACGGCTACAGCACTGGCTTACTTTGCCAGGAGGCCATGGTATGACGTCCTCCTCTGATCGCACTCCTTCGGACTCAGCTGATCACAGATCGGGGTAAAGGGCCAATGACCACAGCCCTTTACCACGTGATCAGCTGTGTCCAGTGACCGCTGATCATGCTGTAAACAGAAGACAGTTATTGGCAACAGAGGAGATGAGCGCCAAAAACCGGCATCTGTTAAAGGGACATTTGCACTGTTAACCAGGGCACTGATTATTGGTGCAGTTCCAACAGTGCTGCCAATCAGTGCCCATCGGTGAAGGGAAAAAAAATAACCGGTTTGCAAAATTTTATAACCAACTATAAAATTGTTTCTTGTATTTTATTTTTTTTTTCGGTTATTTTGCAAAAAATAAAAAACCCCAGTGGTGAATTAATACCACCAAAAGAAAGCTCTATGTGTTTAAAAAAAAAAAAAAGATAAAAATGTCATATAGGTACAGCGTTGCATGACGTTGCATGTCATTCCAAGTGCGACAGCGCTGAAAGCTGAAAATTGTCCTGGGCAGGAAGGGGGTGAAAGTGTTTGTTTGGTAGGCAAGTGGTTTTGGTGGGAATGTTTGTTATGTAACTTCTTCTTTCAAACTGGCGTTTGAAGTGTGTTTGTCAGATGATGGTAGACTTATGGGGGGGGGGGGTCCACAGAGGTCTGCTATTCCTAGGCTGGGGGTCACAGAGGTGGCTGCTATTCCTAGGCTGGGGGTCACAGAGGTGGCTGCTATTCCTAGGCTGGGGGTCACAGAGGTGGCTGCTATTCCTAGGCTGGGGGTCACAGAGGTGGCTGCTATTCCTAGGCTGGGGGTTCACGGAGGTGGCTGCTATTCCTAGGCTGGGGGTCACAGAGGTGGCTGCTATTCCTAGGCTGGGGGTTCACGGAGGTGGCTGCTATTCCTAGGCTGGGGGTTCACGGAGGTGGCTGCTATTCCTAGGCTGGGGGTTCACGGAGGTGGCTGCTATTCCTAGGTTTGGGGGTCACAGAGGTGGCTGCTATTCCTAGGTTTGGGGGTCACGGGGTGGCTGCTATTCCTAGGCTGGGGGTCACAGAGGTGGCTGCTATTCCTAGGCTGGGGTTCACAGAGGTGGCTGCTATTCCTAGGCTGGGGTTCACGGAGGTGGCTGCTATTCCTAGGCTGGGGGTCACAGAGGTGGCTGCTATTCCTAGGCTGGGGGTTCACGGAGGTGGCTGCTATTCCTAGGCTGGGGGTTCACGGAGGTGGCTGCTATTCCTAGGCTGGGGGTTCACGGAGGTGGCTGCTATTCCTAGGCTGGGGGTTCACGGAGGTGGCTGCTATTCCTAGGTTTGGGGGTCACAGAGGTGGCTGCTATTCCTAGGTTTGGGGGTCACGGGGTGGCTGCTATTCCTAGGCTGGGGGTCACAGAGGTGGCTGCTATTCCTAGGCTGGGGTTCACGGAGGTGGCTGCTATTCCTAGGCTGGGGTTCACGGAGGTGGCTGCTATTCCTAGGCTGGGGTTCACGGAGGTGGCTGCTATTCCTAGGCTGGGGGTTCACGGAGGTGGCTGCTATTCCTAGGCTGGGGGTTCACGGAGGTGGCTGCTATTCCTAGGCTGGGGGTTCACGGAGGTGGCTGCTATTCCTAGGCTGGGGGTTCACGGAGGTGGCTGCTATTCCTAGGTTTGGGGGTCACAGAGGTGGCTGCTATTCCTAGGTTTGGGGGTCACGGGGTGGCTGCTATTCCTAGGCTGGGGGTCACGGAGGTGGCTGCTGTTCATGGGCTGGGGGTCACGGAGGTGGCTGCTGTTCATGGGCTGGGGGTCACGGAGGTGGCTGCTGTTCATGTGCTGGGGGTCACGGAGGTGGCTGCTATTCCTAGGCTGGGGGGTCACTGGGGTGGCTGCTATTCCTAGGCTGGGGAGGCACTGGAGTGGCTGTTGTTCATAGGCTTGGGGGGGGGGGGGGGTCACAAAGGTGGATTGTTAGAGGGTGGTCAGTGAGTGATTCTTGGAGTGTGATGGAAGATATTATGGAATGAAGGTTCTTATTTAATGACCATGGAAACGCTATAATTGATTTCTTTATGCTCCTCCCGCAGCTTCTTCCTCTTCTGCCATTTGATGATCTGAAGATCTCTGGGAAACCCGTTGTGACCACAGCGTGAGCGCCTGCATGGATTCTCTGTGTGACATCCTTCCCCCTGCCACCTGTACAGAATCGGACACAATGGACATAATGAGAGGCTTGGGGACAATGACACTCTAGGATCTTTCCCACCATAGTGGTGGACTTCTATTTTTTTTTTTTTTTTAAATAAAGGGTTGTTTAGCTCTTAAGCCATTCTCTATTCTGCAGAAATGAAGAACTGGATGAGCCGTATTTGTATAAGTTATAGCCGGAGCAGAGCTGCCCTGGTGCGGCATTTTCAGACGCACTTTGTAGGATGTTGATGGACGTCGGGCTCCAGGCACCCGGAAAGTCATTACACACAGCCGGGGACATGGGATCCCTAGGAGGAGAAGGCGCTCCTCACCTGGACTCTGTATGAAGTTCTCTACCCCCCCCAATCACCATGTCTTAAATTCCATCACCCTGCTGTTTTCTATTCCTCATTCGCCACCCAGAAATGATCTCTTACATCTCATTCATACAATCTTCAGCTGGTATCAGAGCAGTGTGTATAGCTAGCTGTGACAAGCTTTGTTGAAATATTTAAAGGCCAAGTCCACCTGTTTGCAAAAAATCAAAAATATTTGCATCGATATTTGCAGAAAAAAAATGTTTTTTGTGTTTTTTTGTAAAAACTTGAAAAGTTTTGCAGCTGCAGTTGGTGGATGATGGGTGCAATGCCCAGGCTCCTGCAAACTCTTCCTTTAGCTCCTTGTCCATACCATGGTACAGACTTTCTGGTGGAAGCGTCAATGGACTATGATTGCGTTAATCACCGTTGAGAACTACAAGTTCTTCTGGTTTGGCTGCTGCACAAAAAAGTGACCTCTGTCGTGGGGCAAAATAATCTCCGCATGCTGCAAAGGGGTGGGTTGGGGGTCCGCTTGCAAACTGGTTACAGTATGGAAGTAAAGGGTGGAGGTAGCCTTTAAAAGCCCTTTCAGTTCCGGTATGGGGGTTGTCAAAACACAGGTCTTAATTGGGCTGTCACTTTAAATTCTCTACACCGGTGCCTCCCGACCCTTTTTAAGAAGTTTAGGTTGCTGGGAGGTGGGGCTGGGCTTAAGATCACGTGACTGCTGTGATTGGCAGTCAGATGATCCCAAAACTCAGATCACTTTTCAGTTAGGCACCGGTAACTGCCAAGAGTGCACAGGCCTCACTCTCTCCGCACACTGTACTGACCGCAATTCATGTATATCCGCTCGGTACCAAGGGCCAGGCGCAGAGAGGCTGCATATTTGCGTGCGGCCGGTGCCAGGGGGGTTTAAGCAAGCTTCTAGCAGTGCCGCAGCCCCTGCAAGGTCTTAAGGGCCCATTCACACTGCAGTATGGTAGCACATGTGTGGGACATTAATAGGGTGAGCTTTAACCACTTGGTGACCGTGCTGTAGCTGAATTAAGGCTACAGTAAGGTCGTCCAGTTCTGGGAGGATGTCCACATACCTGCTGCGGTGCGCATCAGGCGCGCTCTGTGATAGCTGTGTCTAATCACAGTTGATCACGATGTAAACACACTTGCTGGTTATCGGCACTCTTTTACTCACGTTGTCACAGCGAGAGGAGAGCCGATAACCGGCCAGTTTGAAAGGGGGGACATCTACACTGATAATTGAGGCACTGGTCATCGGTGTCCTGATGATCACTGCAGCCCCAACAGTGCCAACCGGTGAAGGAGAAAAATTACTTTTTTGCAAAAATGTATTCTAGAAACTAAAAAAAAAAAAAAAAAAGTTTTTTTCTTTTTTTTTTTTTTTTCTTTTTTTGTTTGCAAATAATAAACGCAGTGCTGATTAAGCCCCGGAAGATTTTACCCCCTTCCTGACAAGGCCTTATTTTGCGATTTGGCACTGCGTGACTTTAACGGACAATTGCACGGTCGTGCGACGCTGTACCTAAACGAATTTGACGTCTTTTTTTCCCACAAACAGAGCTTTCTTTCGGTGGTATTTGATCACCTGTGCGTTTTTTTTTTTTTTTTTTTTTTTTTTTTTTTTTTTTTTTTTTTTTTTTTGGGACTGCGACATTGCGGCGGACAGATCGGACCCTTGACTGACATTTTTGACACTTTTGGGGGTACCAGTGACATTACTACAGTAATCAGTCCTATACATATGCACTGTTACTGTAAAATTACACTGGCAGTGAAGGGGATAACTTTTTTTGAGAGGGAGGGGTTATGTGTGTCCCTAGGGGTGTAATTCTAACTGATTGGCTGTGGCTTGAGGTGTAGGAACAGTGATCAACGGTCCTACATAGTAGAACCGTATGATCACTATTCCTACACAGGGGAGAATGACAGGCGGCTTGTTTACATTAGCCGCCTGCCTTTCTCCCTCTCGAAGCGATGATCGCGAGTGACCGGCGGACGATCGGGGTCCTCCAGTCACGTGCGCGGGGGGGGTCCGTGACCCCGCAGGAGCGGCAGCGCTCCCGAGACCCTCACAGGCTAGCGACGTAGACCTACGTCGCTTTGCCTGTGAGTGGCTGACTGCTGCAGTAAATATACTGTGGGCAGTCGGCAAGCGGTTAAATACCATCAAAAGAAAGCTTGATTTGTGTGAAAAAAATAACATTTTCATATGGGTACAATGTTGCATGACCGTGCAATTGTCATTCCAAATTTGACAGCGCTGAAAATTGGGAAGGAATGGGGGTCAAAGTGTGCCCAGTAGGCAAGTGGTTAAAGCCCACACAGCGTACATGTGCGTCACTGGGCAGCATGTCAAAGATGGCTTTCAGTGCCCAATGATGATCGCTAACTGATGGAACTAGCTCCTAATCATGTGACCATTGTGATGGTCACAGTGGTCACATGATGCATCCCGTCCCCTGGGCTTCTAAAGGGAGACTGGGGTGGGCAGGTTGGGGGTTTAAGGTAACACATCCTCATGCATTAACATGATCCTTTTGTGTGGTGCAGTACACCATAATGCCTGGCGTTTGTATTGTGCATTGTGGGTGATGTGGTGCAGGAATGTCATGATTTGCTAAACTAGGTGGGAAAACCTTGAATTCCATGGTTGGGGAGGGATTACAGCAGGGAGATCTGCCAGAGAGATACTAGGCCAGCAGGTGACTCCTCTCACCAGATATCTGCGCAGTGGTTTGGCACTTGCAGGCCTGGGGTCCTCCGTTTTGAATCTCAGACAGAACTTTATCTGCATGGAGTTTGCATGTTCTCCTTGTGCTTGTTTGGGTTTCTTCCCACACTCCAAAAAACATGCTGGTAAGTTAATTGGCTCCTGTCTAAAATGGCCCCAGTAGGTGTGTGAGATAGGGATCTTAGATTGTAAGCTCTTTAGGGGCAGGGACTGATGTGGCTGTGCATTAAAGAAAAATGCTGTGTAAATTGTCAGGATTTGTATAAATAGCTGCAATAAATAAATATCGCATTTGGGTGGAGTCCTCCTTTTTCATCTCAGACTCCCCCGTCCGCCGCCTGTCTTATAGCACAGCTTATGCTGTCTTCTGTGTATATGAACACACTGGGGGGGGGGGGGGGTAATTTACTGTAGGCTGACTGAGATCTTGTATTTTGGGCCCCTCTGCATCGGTCCTCAGCAGTGGCGGTTGGTGCTCCATGGGTTGGTGGGGTGGCAGACAGACCACACCAGCCCGCACACCATACACCCTCCCGGTTGCCGGCTCACTCACCCTGAACATGTGGAGGGCAGGCGGCGGCTTCTCCTCAGTCTCCTGCATCTCCTCCCTCCACCTTGGCCAATGGCATGGCTTCTCCTTTTGGTCAATCCGGAAACGGGTCTCAGGACCCTCTTCCTGATTGGCCAGGAGGAGGATCTGTGTGACAATAGCGAATATTCATTCGCTATTGTCACACAACTGGGTGCGCTCAGCGTGCAGTGTTCTGTGCCCCGAGCCCACCCTTTTTTTTTTTTTTTTTTTTAAGCCTATTAATCACATGCTTAACCACTTTACCACCGGAGGATTTTGCTGTCTTCCGTCCAGGCCACTTTTTGCGATTCGGCGCTGTGCGAATTTAACTGACAATTGCGTGGTCGTGCGACGCCGTACCCAAACGAAATTTACGTCCTTTTTTTTTTCCCACAAACAGAGCTTTCTTTTGGTGGTATTTGATCACCTGTGCGATTTTTTTACTTTTTGCGCTATAAACAAAAAAAGAGCGTTTATTTTGAAAAAATAATATTTTTATTTTTTTTATATGAAATTCCCCCCAAAAAATATGTAAAAATCAAATTTTTTTTTACATTTTTGGTCAATTTGTTTTCTGCTACCTATGTTTGGTAAAAAAAAATCGCAATAAGCGTATTTTGATTGGTTTGCGCAAAAGTTATTGCGTTTACTAACTAAGGGAAAGATTTCTGTCATTTTTGGTGTGTTTTTTTTTGTTTTTTTTTTAACGCGTAATGGCGGCGATCTGTGATTTTTTTTTTTTTGTGCGGGACTGTGACATTGCGGCGGACAGATCGGACCCTTGACTGACATTTTTGACACTTTTGGGGGTACCAGTGACATTACTACAGTAATCAGTGCTATATATATATATATATATATGCACTGTTACTGTAAAAATGACACTGGCAGGGAAGGGGTTAATTTTATTGGAGAGGGAGGGGTTAATGTATGCCTGGTGCTTACTGACGTGTGGGGGGGGGGGAGAAGACTGAGTGACAGAAGGACAGATCGGATGTCCAGCTATGCTGAACACTCCGATCTGTCAGTCCCTGTCACTGAGGAGATCCGCCCGCTCTGTTTACACAGGCGGGCGGATCTCCTCACTCGATTCCCCAACGATCGGGGCAGAGCAGCGGTGATCGCCGCTGCTCCTCCCCTGGCCCGACTCCCGCTGTGACTGAACACAGCGGGAGTGAGCCTCCGGCGGCACGCGAGCGCCGCCCACAAGGGGCGGAGTCCAGCAACGTAGGTCTACGTCGCTGGACGGGATCGTGCCACATTGCCGCAGTAGCAGCAATGTGAGCAGGGGGGGAAGTGGTTAAAAAAAAAAAAAAATCCCATTGGAATCCATGCGTCCAGCGCCCTGCAAGTAGATTGGGGGGGGGGGGGGGGAAGCACCCCTGTGCCCCCAATGGACGGGCCGCCACTGGTCCTCAGGATAAGGTTGGTGGAAAATGCAGCCTTTTTTGTAAAGGATCTTCTGGTTCCCCTTTCCACACACGAGGATTTGTTTTGGATTTGCAAACTTGAATACCATTGTTAAATTTTAAGATATTTGAGATCTTATAATAAATGTTTGCTTGTGTATTTATAATCCTGTTGATGACGGGGGAAGAGATTGAAAAGACAAGATAAGCAGATTCAATTCCAGCTTTCACTGATTGTTGGACATATTCTCATTCATCTTCTCATCAACGCGATGCTAATAGGATAAAGGTCATCTAGCAGCAGTGGCTCACTCTTCAGAAAGCATTTGACAGGCACTAAGTAAGCCTGTTATCTCTTCCTCATTGCCTGTCTTAACTCTTCAAATCCTGTACCAGTGCCCCCTTGTGATAGCTTTGGGCAGTGACAAGTCCTCTTTATGAAGTCATCAGGGGTCTGTTAAACCTCCTTTGTTCTAACAAACATCTTGCCAAACACAGATCTTTCTTTCTTATCTTACTTCCTTCCTTCGTACTTCCTTCCTTCGAGCACCCAATCAATTTTGCGAAACCTCTAATTAGCGGCTGAAAGAAAAACTGTACCAAGATCATGGCTACAACTTTATTCTTGTAGTAAACCCTTGCTGACAGGATGTTTATATACATACTTTGGTCAGCAAGTGGTTAAAGTGTTTGTAACCCCAAAAAAAAAAAAGGTTCCTGTTAGAGCTGCACGATATTGGGGGGGAAAAAAGTACATTGCGATATTTGGTTTTATTGGTTATATATCGCGATATTTCTCTGGGTGGAATGCAGAAGACACTGACAGTGTGGATTAGGCAGAGATTCGGGACTCACAGTGGTGATAGGAGGTAGAAGAAGTTAGAACACAGCCCGACGTGAGTGGAGCAGCCACAGCTCTTCACTGTTGTCCTGTCTGGAGCTCAGGATCAGATGGTGACCCGTCAGGCACAGGGTCCCGTCCACTGGCGGGTGGAAGGGTCGGTACAGGACCACCTTGTCCACCCGGGGGGTTTTGATCAGCTCTGCGAACTCCATAGCAGACACTGGAGGATCCCTGTCACCGTCCTCTCATCACCGGTACTACACCTGACACAGCGCTCCCCCCTCCCTCACCGGAGACCAGTTTCCCCTTGCTTTCGGCTGTGATCCCAGCTCTGCCTCTAGTCTCCAGCCGACAATTACTCCGCCCATTGACTCTATTTACAACACATTACAGCCTGATCCCGCTTCCGTGCGCGCCCCCGATGCAGCCAGGAGAGACAATGGGCGGAGCAGGGCAGAGTAATGGTCGGCTGGAGACTAGAGGCAGAGCTGGGAGGGCTGGATTGCATCGGGCTGGAGGGGCGGAGTTACGATCACAGCCGAAAGCAAGGGGAAACTCGTTTGTGTCGGCTGCCTGCACAATATCGTGTCTTCGGCGATATGAATATCGCCCACGCCCGCAGAACGATAGTCGATATCACATTGACTATCGTTCAGCCCTAGTTCCTGTTACTTTTAACCTCTGGCCGACCACCCACTGTAGGATTACTGCGGCAGAGCAGCTCGCCTGTGCAAAACTTTGAAGTTCTACGTGATTTTGTGCATGAGGTCTCCCGCTGTGTTTAGATACAGTGGGAGGCGGGCCAAAAGGAGGAGCCCCTGGCCTCCCGCGATCATCTGATAAACTGACAGAAGACCCACCTGCTTATGTAAACCAAGCAGGCGAGTCTTCTGTCAGACAGGCAGGGAGAGATCAGGAATTTCAGCTAAGCTACAACCCCGATCTCTCTGTGCCTGTCAAAGAACCCTCCCCCCCACACACACAGTCAGCAAGCATATTTAGGCATACATTAACCCCTTTTGATCACCCCCAGTGTTAACCCCTTCCCTGCCAGTGTCATTTATACAGTAACAGTGCATATTATTTAGCACTGTCTACTGTATAAATGACACTGGCAGGGAAGGGGTTAACACTGGGGGTGATCAAAAGGGGTTAATGTATGGGGCCCGATCTGTCTGCCGCAATGTCGCAGTCCCTCTTAAAATCGCAGATCGCCGCCATTACTAATAAAAACAGGGACTGGGAGAGGGAGCAGTGAGCGGCGCTATGAAATAAGGTAGAAAACTGCATATTTTTTTTTTTTTTTTTAACAAAGCACATTCACTGGAGCATAGAATATTTTCTGGCAGAGGGGATTGTATGTACTCTGCAAAGTGGCCTTGCAACCACTTAAGCCCCAGCCCTATTTCGGACACTTTCTGTTTACAAGTTAAAACCAGTATTTTTTCCTAGAAAACTACTTGGAACCCCCAAACATTATATATATATATATATATATATATTTATATTTTTTTAGCAAAAACTCTGGAGAATAAAATGTCGGTCATTGCAATATTTTTTGTCATGCGGAATTTGCGCAGCGGTCTTTAAAACGCCATTTTTTTTGGAAAAATTTTGAAAAATCACATTTCACTGCATTTTAAAAAATACTAAACAGTAAAGTTAGCCCGTATTTTTTGTATATTGTGAAAGATGATGTCACGCCGAGTAAAAAGATACCCAACATGTTACGGTTTAAAATTGCGCCCCCCAGTGGGATGGCGACAAACTACGGTCAATAGAGATCTCAATAGGCGACGCTTTAAATTTTTTTAACGGTTACCAGTTTAGAGTTAGGAGTGTAGCTCTTTTTTTTTTAACTATTGCTCACGCTCTGGCGATACCTCACATGTGTGGTTTGAACATCGATTTCATTCGTGGCTCGACTTCCGTATACGTTTTTTTTTTTCGTGCGCGAGCTAACGGTGACAGCTAAAAAAAATTTTTTTTCCTATTTATTTTATTTATTTTTTTAACTTTATTACATGTTTTGTTTTTTAAAAAAAATTCTGATCTCTTTTATTGCTGTCACAAGCAATGTAAACATCCCTTGTGACACCAATATGCAGTGACAGGTACTCTTTATGGAGGGATCGAGGGTCTAAAAGACCCCAAACCCCTCCACTACACTTTCATGTTTGCAAAACGCCGAAAACTGTGTGTTTTTGCATACAGCCGTTTTTTAAATCTGCTGCCTTTTGCAGCAGAGTAACCCGGAAGTGACGTCATGGACGCCGCCTCCGGGTTATGTCATCGGAGACCTGATCGAAGCTGTTTCTGGCTTTGATCGGGACTCCATCCAGCCGGCGGAGGGGGGGTGTCCCCTCCCGCTCACCCGGGTAACGATCGAGCAGCTCCTGAGCCGCATCGGTCGTTACCGACGGAAGGCCGACCTTCGGCTGTTAACCACGGTACTGGGATGGTGTCTCTAGCTAGAGGCATCATCTCGGTATACCCCCGCAAAGACTGCCGACGTAGATCTACGTCAGTTTGCGGTAAGTGGTTAAAGGAGAAATTTCACAGAATTTTTTAATTTTTTTTTTTTGGGGGGGGGTGTTGTCAGCTACAGCTTAAAGCTTTGTGCTCACTGGGGTTTTTTTTTTTTTTACCCTGGCGCATGAGGGTACAGGTGCACCATCCAGCCCCCTCTGTCTGCTGTTGCAGTTGCAGTTGCATAGCATATCCAGCTGCATGATTGTTTAGAGCAGCGTGTGCTCAGTGATAAATGGGTGGAAGGCCAGAAGTCTACGCTCTGAGCATTTGCCCCGGGGCGCTTACTTCCCTACGAAATTGTACTACTTGTCATAGTCCAGCAGTAAAGGTAAATGGTGCACCTGCGCCCTGTCTGCACCTAAGCACTGGCCTCTCATGCACCGTCCTATCTATGTACCATGCAGTTGCTCTTACCAGGATTGTGGAAGCAATGGCTAAGTGCTGGAGCCTGTCTAATCTATCAGTTGCCTTCTGTTCAAAGTTTGCAGCTGCCATCTAATCCGTCCAGAGATACAGAAACCAGGTTCAGAGACTATTTATTATAATTGACAGCAGATGCGATTTTGGTGGGGTTTGGGGGGGGGTAAATGAAGTGGTATTGAAGTAAGACGTGCTTGTGCAAAAAAGACACTACAGAAGCTTCATTACATACTGGTAATTAAAGATCTGGGCCAAAAGCTGAACTTTGACCTTTATTGTAACTGACCATCCTGTAGTGAGTGGGCCCCTAAAGCCCCATACACACGATGAGATTATTGAACGATCTGTCGTCCGTTTTTTTTGTGGCATGCTAGTCTGATGTGGAAAGTGAAGAGGTTATTTTCATACGAATTTTCCCGTACGACAGAATTCAACTTCAGAAGTGATGTCATGTGTTGGATTGCTTTGTATGTGTTCTTTCGTCTCTGAGCATGCCTAGTCTTGGGCTTCTTTCACACGGTCCGCCTCCGCAGGCGGATCCGTGTTGCTCAGCGGGGATCGATCCGCGATCCCCGCTGAGCCGGGCGGATGACAGCTCCGTCTCCGCTTGCAGAGCGGAGAGGGAGGTGTCTCAGCACCCGCTGCCCTCTATGGGGGATCGGAGGAGAGCGGACCGCTTGTCCGCTCTCATCAGATCCGCTCCGCTCCGATTACTGAACGGATGGAAAAATAGGGTTTCCATCCGTCCAGATTTCAAGCACAGGATCGGATGCGGATGGCAGCGGGTGTCAGCGGAGGTGACCTCCGCTGACACCCGCTGCCCCATAGAGCTGCATGGAGGATCCGATCAGATCCGCCTAAAAAACTGACAGGCGGATCTGATCGGACCGCCCGTGTGAAAGAGCCCATGCTCTTAAGATTTTTTTCCGTCGAAAACTGTACTAATGAGACGAAAATCGGACGTTGTGTTGACGGATGATAAAAATTTTATAGCCTGCACATCAGGATTTTGTCGGCCGAAAATTCGGAGTCGGCTGTCAAAAGCGCCATACTAACAATCTGAAAATCGGCAGATCGGTCGTCGGACAAAATTTCCCTTCAGATTTTCTTATCGCGTGTACGGGCCTTTAGTGTTTGGGAAAAAGCCTGCCAAAAAATGGCCTTCTGAAATGTATACTATGATTTTATTGTACAGGGCCCATAGGGGTTGGTGGATGGAGAGGAAGGGGTTCTTGTTCAGAGGTGGAGGATAAAGGGGGTGTAGAGACAGGGTGGAGTTAAGCTACACCTGAGGAGATGAAAGAGTTCAAAACAATCTAACAACATTATCACCTCATCATGAATGATTAATTCATTATCTCCTCCATTGTAAGAGTAAGGTGGGGTGGGCTATGCAATGTAAACCACTCCATTGGTTACATTTGTGATTACTGTGATTGACACTGGATGGAGCTCCATGAACGGCATGGTTGTTGATGCCAGACAGGCTGGTCACATGGCAGTTGCAGATCAAACGGGAGGGTAAGATGGCAGCTTCCTTGACTAAAAAGGATAGAATGGTTTCGTTTCGCTTTAACAAGTCTACATAAATAAATTCCTGACAACTCAGACTATATACAGCAACAGGATCATTTTTCAGAACAGCTCCACCTTTTATAAAAAAATAAATAAAAAATGCCGCCCTTGAGCCAGTGATCATTCCTAGGGTGAGATGTCCTCAGTCTGCGCCTCTCCCCCCAGAGATCAGACTTCAACATTATAACTTTGCAGGAAGTCACATGGCGAGAGGCTGCAGCAGGGACTGATCTGCGTCCGATGTTTGTGAACACAGCTGTGAACTGCACAGGCAGAAGGATTTTCATGACTGTGTCATCTCTGAGCAGGTATCTCAGACCAGGAAGTACTATCGATGGTGCTTCTGGATGATGGCTGAACAGTGGTGGTGCCATTCTAGAGATTAAAGAGGTTGTAAACCGATAATTTTTTTTTTCTTTTCTTTACATCCTGAAAGATAAAGACATAATGAGCTAGTATGCATCGCATACTAGCTCATTATCAAATACCTTAGAACGAGCCCTCGCCGCGCCGCTCTCTTACCTCTATGACGGGCGACATGTACAGTCGCCCGTCTTCCGGGATCGCGGCATCCGGCCATCTGATTGGCCGGAGCCGCGGTGACGTCACTCCCGCGCGCGGGAGCCGACGGTCACGGCACAGGGCTCTGAAGGAGCGGCACGATCTGCTGTTCCTTCAGAGCGCATGCGCCAGTGACGTCACTGGCTGCATCAAATGTAAATATCTCCTAAACGGTACATGTTTAGGAGATATTTACAGTACCTATAGGTAAGCCTTAACATAGGCTTACCTATAGGTACAACTTCCTGAGGAGGGTTTACTTCCTCTTTAAGGCATTACCAGGTGGCATAGTTAAAAATGTATCTCATGACTGGTCTTGTTTACAGTACTGTCCAAAAGTTTTAGGCCAGTGGCGGAGCCAGAGGGTTAGCTGGGGTGGCAATTGCCACCCCAGAAGAAGTCCTTGCCACCCCGATCCTGAGTGGGTGCATGGCAGCGGAGGAATCACAGGGGATCGAAAATTTAGGCCCATGTGAAAAAATCCTGTAAATGAAGAATGCTTTCAGAAATAGAAGTGTTCATAGTAATTATTTTTATCAATGAACAAAATGGAAAGTAAATGACGAGAAGAATAATCAAAATCTAATTGATATTTGTAACTACCCTTTGCCTTCTAGGTAGACTTGCACACAGTTTTTAGGAACTCGGCAGGGACGTTGTTCTATGTACATCTTGGAGAACTAAGCCCAGATCTTCTGTGGATGTCGGCTTCCTCAAATCTTTCCGTCTCTTCATGCCATTCCAGACTCCATGATGGTCAGATCAGGGCTCTGTGAGGGTCAAAACATCACTTCCAGAACTCCTTATTCTTCTTTACATTGAAGATACAGTGCCTTGAAAAAGTATTCATAGCCCTTGAAAGAGAAATCAAAATCTAATGGATATTTGGTGTAACTGCCCTTTGCCTTCTAGGTAGACTTGCACACAGTCTTTAAGGAACTTGGCAGGTAGGTTGTTGGTCGTGTCTTCGGCGATATGAATATCGCCCACGCCCGCAGAACGATAGTCGATATCACATTGACTATCGTTCAGCCCTAGTTCCTGTTACTTTTAACCTCTGGCCGACCACCCACTGTAGGATTACTGCGGCAGAGCAGCTCGCCTGTGCAAAACTTTGAAGTTCTACGTGATTTTGTGCATGAGGTCTCCCGCTGTGTTTAGATACAGTGGGAGGCGGGCCAAAAGGAGGAGCCCCTGGCCTCCCGCGATCATCTGATAAACTGACAGAAGACCCACCTGCTTATGTAAACCAAGCAGGCGAGTCTTCTGTCAGACAGGCAGGGAGAGATCAGGAATTTCAGCTAAGCTACAACCCCGATCTCTCTGTGCCTGTCAAAGAACCCTCCCCCCCACACACACAGTCAGCAAGCATATTTAGGCATACATTAACCCCTTTTGATCACCCCCAGTGTTAACCCCTTCCCTGCCAGTGTCATTTATACAGTAACAGTGCATATTATTTAGCACTGTCTACTGTATAAATGACACTGGCAGGGAAGGGGTTAACACTGGGGGTGATCAAAAGGGGTTAATGTATGGGGCCCGATCTGTCTGCCGCAATGTCGCAGTCCCTCTTAAAATCGCAGATCGCCGCCATTACTAATAAAAACAGGGACTGGGAGAGGGAGCAGTGAGCGGCGCTATGAAATAAGGTAGAAAACTGCATATTTTTTTTTTTTTTTTTAACAAAGCACATTCACTGGAGCATAGAATATTTTCTGGCAGAGGGGATTGTATGTACTCTACAAAGTGGCCTTGCAACCACTTAAGCCCCAGCCCTATTTCGGACACTTTCTGTTTACAAGTTAAAACCAGTATTTTTTCCTAGAAAACTACTTGGAACCCCCAAACATTATATATATATATATATATATATATATATATATATATATATATATATATATATATATATATATATATATATATATATATTATATTTTTTTAGCAAAAACTCTGGAGAATAAAATGTCGGTCATTGCAATATTTTTTGTCATGCGGAATTTGCGCAGCGGTCTTTAAAACGCCATTTTTTTTGGAAAAATTTTGAAAAATCACATTTCACTGCATTTTAAAAAATACTAAACAGTAAAGTTAGCCCGTATTTTTTGTATATTGTGAAAGATGATGTCACGCCGAGTAAAAAGATACCCAACATGTTACGGTTTAAAATTGCGCCCCCCAGTGGGATGGCGACAAACTACGGTCAATAGAGATCTCAATAGGCGACGCTTTAAATTTTTTTAACGGTTACCAGTTTAGAGTTAGGAGTGTAGCTCTTTTTTTTTTAACTATTGCTCACACTCTGGCGATACCTCACATGTGTGGTTTGAACATCGATTTCATTCGTGGCTCGACTTCCGTATACGTTTTTTTTTTTCGTGCGCGAGCTAACGGTGACAGCTAAAAAAAATTTTTTTTCCTATTTATTTTATTTATTTTTTTAACTTTATTACATGTTTTTTAAAAAAAATTCTGATCTCTTTTATTGCTGTCACAAGCAATGTAAACATCCCTTGTGACACCAATATGCAGTGACAGGTACTCTTTATGGAGGGATCGGGGGTCTAAAAGACCCCAGCCCCCTCCACTACACTTTCATGTTTGCAAAACGCCGAAAACTGTGTGTTTTTGCATACAGCCGTTTTTTAAATCTGCTGCCTTTTGCAGCAGAGTAACCCGGAAGTGACGTCATGGACGCCGCCTCCGGGTTATGTCATCGGAGACCTGATCGAAGCTGTTTCTGGCTTTGATCGGGACTCCATCCAGCCGGCGGAGGGGGGGTGTCCCCTCCCGCTCACCCGGGTAACGATCGAGCAGCTCCTGAGCCGCATCGGTCGTTACCGACGGAAGGCCGACCTTCGGCTGTTAACCACGGTACTGGGATGGTGTCTCTAGCTAGAGGCATCATCTCGGTATACCCCCGCAAAGACTGCCGACGTAGATCTACGTCAGTTTGCGGTAAGTGGTTAAAGGAGAAATTTCACAGAATTTTTTAATTTTTTTTTTTTGGGGGGGGGGGGTGTTGTCAGCTACAGCTTAAAGCTTTGTGCTCACTGGGGTTTTTTTTTTTTTTACCCTGGCGCATGAGGGTACAGGTGCACCATCCAGCCCCCTCTGTCTGCTGTTGCAGTTGCAGTTGCATAGCATATCCAGCTGCATGATTGTTTAGAGCAGCGTGTGCTCAGTGATAAATGGGTGGAAGGCCAGAAGTCTACGCTCTGAGCATTTGCCCCGGGGCGCTTACTGCCCTACGAAATTGTACTACTTGTCACAGTCCAGCAGTAAAGGTAAATGGTGCACCTGCGCCCTGTCTGCACCTAAGCACTGGCCTCTCATGCACCGTCCTATCTATGTACCATGCAGTTGCTCTTACCAGGATTGTGGAAGCAATGGCTAAGTGCTGGAGCCTGTCTAATCTATCAGTTGCCTTCTGTTCAAAGTTTGCAGCTGCCAACTAATCTGTCCAGAGATACAGAAACCAGGTTCAGAGACTATTTATTATAATTGACAGCAGATGCGATTTTGGTGGGGTTTGGGGGGGGGTAAATGAAGTGGTATTGAAGTAAGACGTGCTTGTGCAAAAAAGACACTACAGAAGCTTCATTACATAATGGTAATTAAAGATCTGGGCCAAAAGCTGAACTTTGACCTTTATTGTAACTGACCATCCTGTAGTGAGTGGGCCCCTAAAGCCCCATACACACGATGAGATTATCGAACGATCTGTCGTCCGTTTTTTTTGTGGCATGCTAGTCTGATGTGGAAAGTGAAGAGGTTATTTTCATACGAATTTTCCCGTACGACAGAATTCAACTTCAGAAGTGATGTCATGTGTTGGATTGCTTTGTATGTGTTCTTTCGTCTCTGAGCATGCCTAGTCTTGGGCTTCTTTCACACGGTCCGCCTCCGCAGGCGGATCCGTGTTGCTCAGCGGGGATCGATCCGCGATCCCCGCTGAGCCGGGCGGATGACAGCTCCGTCTCCGCTTGCAGAGCGGAGAGGGAGGTGTCTCAGCACCCGCTGCCCTCTATGGGGGATCGGAGGAGAGCGGACCGCTTGTCCGCTCTCATCAGATCCGCTCCGCTCCGATTACTGAACGGATGGAAAAATAGGGTTTCCATCCGTCCAGATTTCAAGCACAGGATCGGATGCGGATGGCAGCGGGTGTCAGCGGAGGTGACCTCCGCTGACACCCGCTGCCCCATAGAGCTGCATGGAGGATCCGATCAGATCCGCCTAAAAAACTGACAGGCGGATCTGATCGGACCGCCCGTGTGAAAGAGCCCTTGCTCTTAAGATTTTTTTCCGTCGAAAACTGTACTAATGAGACGAAAATCGGACGTTGTGTTGACGGATGATAAAAATTTTATAGCCTGCACATCAGGATTTTGTCGGCCGAAAATTCGGAGTCGGCTGTCAAAAGCGCCATACTAACAATCCGAAAATCGGCAGATCGGTCGTCGGACAAAATTTCCCTTCAGATTTTCTTATCGCGTGTACGGGCCTTTAGTGTTTGGGAAAAAGCCTGCCAAAAAATGGCCTTCTGAAATGTAAACTATGATTTTATTGTACAGGGCCCATAGGGGTTGGTGGATGGAGAGGAAGGGGTTCTTGTTCAGAGGTGGAGGATAAAGGGGGTGTAGAGACAGGGTGGAGTTAAGCTACACCTGAGGAGATGAAAGCGTTCAAAACAATCTAACAACATTATCACCTCATCATGAATGATTAATTCATTAGCTCCTCCATTGTAAGAGGAAGGTGGGGTGGGCTATGCAATGTAAACCACTCCATTGGTTACATTTGTGATTACTGTGATTGACACTGGATGGAGCTCCATGAACGGCATGGTTGTTGATGCCAGACAGGCTGGTCACATGGCAGTTGCAGATCAAACGGGAGGGTAAGATGGCAGCTTCCTTGACTAAAAAGGATAGAATGGTTTCGTTTCGCTTTAACAAGTCTACATAAATAAATTCCTGACAACTCAGACTATATACAGCAACAGGATCATTTTTCAGAACAGCTCCACCTTTTATAAAAAAATAAATAAAAAATGCCGCCCTTGAGCCAGTGATCATTCCTAGGGTGAGATGTCCTCAGTCTGCGCCTCTCCCCCCAGAGATCAGACTTCAACATTATAACTTTGCAGGAAGTCACATGGCGAGAGGCTGCAGCAGGGACTGATCTGCGTCCGATGTTTGTGAACACAGCTGTGAACTGCACAGGCAGAAGGATTTTCATGACTGTGTCATCTCTGAGCAGGTATCTCAGACCAGGAAGTACTATCGATGGTGCTTCTGGATGATGGCTGAACAGTGGTGGTGCCATTCTAGAGATTAAAGAGGTTGTAAACCGATAATTTTTTTTTTCTTTTCTTTACATCCTGAAAGATAAAGACATAATGAGCTAGTATGCATCGCATACTAGCTCATTATCAAATACCTTAGAACGAGCCCTCGCCGCGCCGCTCTCTTACCTCTATGACGGGCGACATGTACAGTCGCCCGTCTTCCGGGATCGCGGCATCCGGCCATCTGATTGGCCGGAGCCGCGGTGACGTCACTCCCGCGCACGCGCGCGGGAGCCGACGGTCACGGCACAGGGCTCTGAAGGAACGGCACGATCTGCTGTTCCTTCAGAGCGCATGCGCCAGTGACGTCACTGGCTGCATCAAATGTAAATATCTCCTAAACGGTACATGTTTAGGAGATATTTACAGTACCTATAGGTAAGCCTTAACATAGGCTTACCTATAGGTACAACTTCCTGAGGAGGGTTTACTTCCTCTTTAAGGCATTACCAGGTGGCATAGTTAAAAATGTATCTCATGACTGGTCTTGTTTACAGTACTGTCCAAAAGTTTTAGGCCAGTGGCGGAGCCAGAGGGTTAGCTGGGGTGGCAATTGCCACCCCAGAAGAAGTCCTTGCCACCCCGATCCTGAGTGGGTGCATGGCAGCGGAGGAATCACAGGGGATCGAAAATTTAGGCCCATGTGAAAAAATCCTGTAAATGAAGAATGCTTTCAGAAATAGAAGTGTTCATAGTAATTATTTTTATCAATGAACAAAATGGAAAGTAAAGGACGAGAAGAATAATCAAAATCTAATTGATATTTGTAACTACCCTTTGCCTTCTAGGTAGACTTGCACACAGTTTTTAGGAACTCGGCAGGGACGTTGTTCTATGTACATCTTGGAGAACTAAGCCTAGATCTTCTGTGGATGTCGGCTTCCTCAAATCTTTCCGTCTCTTCATGCCATTCCAGACTCCATGATGGTCAGATCAGGGCTCTGTGAGGGTCAAAACATCACTTCCAGAACTCCTTATTCTTCTTTACATTGAAGATACAGTGCCTTGAAAAAGTATTCATACCCCTTGAAAGAGAAATCAAAATCTAATGGATATTTGGTGTAACTGCCCTTTGCCTTCTAGGTAGACTTGCACACAGTTTTAGGAACTCGGCAGGTACGTTGTTTTAGGTACATATTGGAGAACTAAGCTAAGATCTTCTGTGGATGTCGGCTGCCTTAAATCCTTCCGTCTCTTCACGCCATCCCAGACAGACTCCGTGATGGTCAGATCAGGGCTCTGTGAGGGTCAAAACATCACTTCCAGAACTCCTCATTCTTCTTTACATTGAAGATACAGTGCCTTGAAAAAGTATTCATACCCCTTGAAATTTTCCGCATTTTGTCATGTTACAACCAAAAACGTAAAGGTATTTCTTTATCGTACATCACGGGACACAGAGCAGGTAATAATGACTATCTTGGTTATACGCTACCTTTAGGTGAATGGACACTGGCAACCAATAGACAGGAAGTTTCTCCCATATAACCCCTCCCATACAGGAAGAACCTCAGTTTTTTCACCGGTGTCTTAAAGGTGGTGGTCATGGCTGTTAAAGCTCTTCAATCCTAAAAATGATGTCCCAGTTTAGGGGCGATTCTGATCGGATCCATTTGAATGGCTAAGCACTAAAAGGATGGTACCTGAGCCTCGGCTAAGAAGACCTGAGGTTTTGCCTGTAATGTGACCCATCTGGGTGCTGGACCGTGATAAATGGAACCCTGGTTATTTATTATCCCAAGGAGTTTGCCAGCAGGGTGCTCTACAGCAGTGGTCCTCAACTCCGGTCCTCAGGGCCCACTAACAGGCCAGATTTTAAGTATTACCTTGGGGAGATGCAGACTAGAGTACTGCAATCACTGAGCAGCAAATGATATCACCTGGGATGTATTTCAGTTATCTTGCAAATCTGGCCTGTTAGTGGGCACTGTAGGCCAGGGTTGAGGACCACTGCTCTACAGGTCCACGGGTGTAAAAAGGGGGACCGGCCCTTGAAGGTCCAATGACTGACAAAGCCCGCTGTGATGGGTGAAGTTTGGGTCCTTTAAGGATCCTGGGGTGGGACTGGTAAATTTTTTCCCTCCCAGTGTACTGTTCCTGCCCTGTGTACTTCTTAGGAGTATTGGACTGCAGTTTCTCCTCCAGCCGTTAGAGGGCGCAGGTTCGCTCAATATGGCCTACTCCTCTAAAGACAGGAAGTAGAAGGGTGGCCATTTTTGGTGTACCATGTGGGCTGAAGGCATCTGAGACATACTTCAGCCCATGGCTACATTTCTATGGGATTTAATGTGATAGACCAACACAAAGTGGCACATTTGTGAAGTGGAAGAAAAATGATAAATGGTTTTAACTTTTTTTTTTTTTTTATAAATATGTGAAAAGTGTGGCATGGATTTGTATTCACCCCCCTGAGTCAATACTTTGTAGAACCCCCCTTTCTCTGCAATTACCGCTGCAAGTCTTTTTGGGGATGTCTCTACCAGCTTTGCACACCTGTAGAGGGACATTTGTGCCCTTTCTTCTTTGCAAAATATCTCAAGCTCTGTCGGGTTGGATGGAGAACATCTGAGAACAGCAATTTTCAAGTCTTGCCACGGATTCTCAATTGGATTTAGACCAAAAAAACTTTGACCAGCGCCTGTGAGATCAATGGTGAAGGTGAATATTAGTTTGTGTATGCGTACAAATGCATGAGGATGGGAGCACAAAATCACTTTTGGTGGTGTAGAGACAACAGTTTATGAATGGAAAGGGTGGCTGCCGGCTCCAGACAGAGCTAGATGAGAATCTATACACAAGCAAGGGAAGGGAGAAGAGAGCAGTGCCACCTCAGTGCAGGTTAAAAGGTTGATTTATTAAATAAAAACAATATAAACTCACAGGAAGGAGATAAATAGCCAGCATAATAGAACGATCATCTCCAACACTGGAGGGAGGACTTGGAGGTGGAGTGGAGCAGCCAGGGGTCCGGGCTTTGTCGGTGGTGTTCGGAACTTCCTGGTTCCTGTGCTGTTTTCCAACGTCCTACGTCACACCCGGTAGTGGCAGGGGGGTGCTTGTGTTCGGAACATGCGTGCTTCTTCAGGTACTGAACGCAGGTTGCTCAACGCCTGAAGAAGGAGCACGCATGCTCCGAACACGAGCACTCCCCCTGCCACTACCGGATGTGACGTAGGACGCTGGAAGACAACACAGGAACCAGGAAGTGCCGGAAACCACCGACACAGCCCGGACCCCTGGCTGCTCCACTCCACCTCCAAGTCCTCCCTCAAGTGTTGCAAATGATCGTTCTATTATGCTGGCTATCTATCTCCTTCCTGTGAGTTTATATTGTTTTTATGCAATAAATCAACCTTTTAACCTGCACTGAGGTGGCGCTGCTCTCTTCTTCCTTCCCTCAATTGGATTTAGGTCTGGACTTTGACTGGGCCACTCTAACACATGAATATGCTTTTGATCTAAACCATTCTATTGTAGCTCTGGCTGTATGTTTAGGGTCATTGTCCTGCTGGAAGGTGAATCTCTGCCCCAGACTCAAGTCTTTTGCAGACTCTTAACAGGTTTTCTTCTAAGATTGCCCTATGTGAAATGGAAGGTGTGTGCCCACCTTCCATTTCCATTGGAAAAGTTGCCCTTTTTTTTTTTTTTCCTAAATATGCCAGAACTGACAGCAGCCGGTAAATACATGTCAAATACATATAGGGTCCATTCACACATCTGTAAAATGGGTCCACATCCATTCCACAATTTGGCGGAACGTTTACAGACCCATTGATTTTCAATTCCAGTCTGAAAAATTAGGCATTCACAGGATAAAGAAGTAAGGGTCGGCCATTCCAGGCCCCAAAAATTAGCCCACATGGGTTTACCTGACAGCTAAGGACATTGTATTCTGTGGCTGAAGGTTCATTAGGCATTCACAGGATAAATAAGGAAGTGTCGGCCATGAAAGGTCCCAAAAATTAGCCCACATGGGTTTACCTGACAGCTAGGAACATTGTATTCTGTGGCTGAAGGTACATTAGGCATTCACAGGATAAAGAAGTATTTGTCGGTCAGTATAGGCCCCAAAAATTAGCCCACATGGGTTTACCTGACAGCTAAGAATGTAGTATTCTGTGGCTGGAGGTACATTAGGCATTGACAGAAAAAATAATTGTCGGCCATGAAAGGCCCCAAAAATTAGGCATTCAATGGACATGAAATGCCATTTATGCCGCTGTATTTAGCGAAGACAAGGACCATGAATTGTTGTGGGTGGATGGCGGTCTGGCGGATATTTGTGTCCTGTCACGAGTAATTTAAATGAAACATGGTCTACTGGTCACATGTGTTGAATTCCTCAGAGATCCATGCTTCATTCATTTTTATAAATGTGAGGTAGTCTACACTGTCATGAGCTAGGCGAGTGCGCTTATTGGTCACGATCCCCCCTGCTGCGCTGAACGTCCTTTCGGACAGGACACTGGATGAGGGGCAAGCCAACAGTTCCATTGCAAATTGTGCAAGCTCTGGCCAGAGGTCAAGCCTGCCCACCCAGTAGTCCAGGGGTTCATCACTCCTCAGAGGGTCCACATCGGCCGTTAACCCGATGTAGTCAGACACCTGCCGGTCTAGGCGTTCCCTGATGCTGGATCTGGAGTACAGCTGTCGATGGGTCGGCTGAAAGAAGGATATCATATTTTAAGTGACCAACACATCTTCAAACCGCCCTCTTCTTGCAGGCGCTGTTGAATTGCTACCCCCAACTGTCTCTCTGTGAGTGGAAATTCCTCTGCCAGCGCACGCAAAAGCAGAATGCAGCATTTCTCGCAGCAAGGCCTGGAAGTGCTGCATTCTGACCGCCCTCTGTGATGGTGGTAACATTTCCGCCATTTTTTGTTTGTACCGGGGGTCTAAGTATGTTGCCACCCAGTACTGGTCCTTGCCCTTTATGCTTTTTATATGGGGGTTCCCCTTAAAACACTGGAGCATGAAGGCCCCCATTCGCACTAAACTGGAAGCGGTGTAGTGGCCTGGCTCCAGCTCATCATCCAGGATAATGTCGTTCTCCTCCCCCCATCCGCGGATAACACCAGGGATCCCAGAAAGGTTTAAAGCATGCTCTTCTTGCTCCTCTTCATCCGCCCCAGTACCATCCTCCTCTGACTCCTCTTCAGATTCCTGTTGTTGACTTGTCTCAGATGGAGTAGCACCCCCTAGGAATTCATCCAACATTGCCACTTCCTCATCTTCCTGCTCCTCGACGGCTTGATCAATGATACAACGCAATGCACGCTTCAGAAAGAAGGCGTAAGGTACGATGTCACTGATGGTGCCCTAGCCGTGACACCAGTTTGGTGATCTCGTTGAATGGCCGCAGTAGTCTGCATGCGTCCCGCATGAGCACCCACTGGGGAGGTGAAAAAAACCCAAGCTCCCCAGAACCTGTCCTGCCGCAGAGTTCGTACAGGTAGTCGTTCACTGCACGTTTCTGCTGGAGCAGCCTATCAAGCATATGCAACGTTGAGTTCCATCGCGTCGGGCAGTCACAAATAAGACGCCTGACGAGCAGGTTGTGTCGCCACTAAATGTCAGCAAGGCGAGCCATGGCTGTGTAAGATCTTCTGAAATGGCCCGAGATTTTCCTGGCCTGCCGCAAGACGTCCTGGACCCCAGGGTATTTGGCAACGAATCACTGCACGACCAAGTTCAGGACGTGTGCCATGCATGGCACGTGAGTTATTTTGCCCTGTTTCAGCGCGCTCAGCAGATTGGCACCATTGTCGCACACCACTTTACCAACTGTCAAATTGAGCGGTGTCAGCCACTGATCTGCCTGTGAACGCAAAGCTGAAAGGAGTGCAGGACCAGTTTGGCTCTTGGCTTCCAGGCACAACAGACGCATCACAGCATGGCAACGTCTCACCTGGCATGTGGAATAGGTTCTGGGGATCTTGGGCGGTGCAGCGGAAGAGACGGTAGCAGTCGAGGACGAGAGGGAGGGAGGATGAGGAGAGGGGGGGGGGGATGAGGAGAGAGAGGGGGATGAGGAGAGAGAGGGAGGGAGGATGAGGAGAGTGATGGATGATGATGATGATGAGGAGGAGGAGGAGGATAGAGAAGATGAGGAGGGTGCAGAAGAGGAAGGCCGAGTGAGCCACTCAACCAAGTCTGGTGCGTCCTTTGACGTAATCGAACGCGCCTTCTGAAACTTTACACTTTGGCCCCGGCCTACTGCTCCTGCCCTACCCCTACCACCCCTGCGTAAGGGCCTGCCTCTTCCTCTGCCTGTCATTTTTTAAATTACCCTGTGACAAAAGTCTCTAGAGAAGCGCAGTATATGTGGAACAAGGTATATAACACCCCGCTTTAATCTGTGGTATTGGGGGGCCACAGGTTTATCACACCAGTTCTACAAATAATTGGCCAGTAACTGTTGTCACTGTGTGTAGCACAGTTAACGCATCAAAAGAGGCCAAATTTTTGCAGGACTAAAATACACTCTTAGAAAAGTATACTATTAAATAACACCCCACTTCAATATGTGGTATTGGGGGGCCACTGGTCTATCACACCAGTTGTACAAAAAATTGGCCAGTGAGTTTGGCACTGTGTGTAGCAGAGTAAATGCAGCAAAAGAGGCAATATTGTTGCAGGACACAAATACACTTATACAATTATACTCAGATAACACCCCACTTCAATATGTGGTATTGGGGGGCCACTGGTCTATCACACCAGTTATAATACTTTAATACTGCTTTTGTCATTGTTTGTAGTATTGCTGCAGAAACGCTTGACACACCAGTCAAAATGCTGCACAGTGCACAATACAAATCTACTATAATATGCTTTCTATATTACAAAGTATATTATAAGTGTATTATACCCCTGTATAGTGCACTGCACACCTATAACAAATACCAGTCCTTAAAATGACTTTTGTGGACCTTAACAGAGCGATTTGTGTCGCTGACGAATCTGTTCCTGGTGCACACAGCAGACCTCTCCCTACACTGACAAAAGAGACTGTAGACCTATACCAAATACCAGCCCTTAAAAGGACTTTTTTTGACCTTAACAGAGCGATTTGTGTCACGGACGATCTGTCCCTGGTGCACACAGCAGACCTCTCCCTACACAGACAAAAAAGACTGCACACCTATACCAAATACCAGCCCTTAAAAGGACTTTTGTGGATCTTAACAGAGCAATTTGTGTCACTCACTATCTGTCCCTGCTGCACACAGCCAACCTCTCCCTACACTGACAAAAAGCAGAATGTGAAATGGCCGCCAGCTCAGGTCTATTTATAGGGTAGGGGGCATGTCAATGTGCTGCAATGTTTCAATTGGCTGTCCCGTTCCACCTGATGGCTGTGTCATGGGTCATAGTTCTCCCCAATGTAAACTAATTTGGCCGCCACGAACAACGCCATGTGTTCGCAAAATTGGCAGGCTGCGAACGAGCAAAGTTGGCCACAAACGGACCGCCGGGTGAACCGCAAGGCCATCCCTAATCCCCATGACATGATTCTGCCACCACCATGTTTCACGGTGGGGATGGTGTGTTCAGAGTGATGTGCAGTGTTCGTTCTACGCCACACACAGTGTTTTGCTTTTAGGCCAAAAAGTTCAATTTTGGTCTAATCTGACCAGAGCACTTTCTTCCACATGTTTGCTGTGTCCCCCACATGGCTTCTTCCAAACTGCAAATGGGACTTTTCATGGCTTTCTTTCAACATTGGCTTTCTTCTTGCCACTGTTCCATAAAGGGCAGATTTGTGCAGTGCACGATTTAATAGTTGTCCTGTGGACAGATTCTCCCACCTGAGCCGTGGATCTCTGCAGCTCCCCCAGAGTCACCATGGGCCTCTTGGCTGCTTCTCTGATGAATGCTCTCCTTGCCTCGCATGTCAGTTTAGGTGGACGGCCATGTCTTGGTAGGTTTGCAGTTGTGCCATACTCTTTCTATTTTCAGATGATGGATTGAACAGTGCTTCATGAGACCTTCAACGCTTGGGATATTTTTGTATAACCTAACCCTGCTTTAAACTTCACCACTTCATCCCTAACCTGTCTGGTGTGTTCCTTGGCCCTAATGATGCTGTTTGTTCACTAAGGTTCTTTAACAAACCTCTGAGGGCCTCACAGAACAGCTATATTTATACTGACATTAAATTACACACAGGTAGACTTTATTTACTAATTAGGTGACTTCTAAAGGCAATTGGTTCCAGTAGATTTTAGTTAGGGGTATCAGAGTAAAGGGGGGCCTGAATACAAATGCACACCCCACTTTTCACAGATTTATTTGTAAGAAATGTTGAAAACCATTAATCATTTTCCTTCCACTTCACAAAGACCTGCGTAACAAGGTAATGGAATTTTAATAAAGATGAAAAGGATATAAAAAGATATTCAAAGCCTTGAATATGCCAGTCAGTATTGTTCAATCCCTTATTTGGAAGTGGAAAATTCAGGGATCTCTTGATACCAAGCCAAGGTCAGGTAGAGCAAGAAAGATTTCAGCCACAACTGTCAGAAGAATAGTTCGGGATACAAAGAAAAACCCAATAGGTAACCTCAGGAGAATTTCTTTCCTTTTCATTGGGTTAATATGAAATTATGTAAATTAATTATTTCATTATTAACACTTAGTGGAACTAAACCCTCTTATCCTTTACAGCCAAGGAAGCTGCCGTCTCTGCCATCTTGATCTGCAGCTGCCTCAGTCCTGCACATGTGATCAGTTAGGATCCAAGCCATAATTTGACATTTCAAGATGGTTAAGCTGGCTAAAGGCACAAGCATCGGTGACAAATATCCTTCACAGCATGCTTTGAATGGAACTATTTTGGGAAACAGTTAAACAAATTTGTTTAGTTACGCTTAAATGCCAGGAGATGATCAGCGTTTGGAGCCTATCTTTAGCTCAGAGGAGGGACACACCTATAGATGTTCAGAATTTCTCTAGACTGTAGGCGGGTTATACTGCTGCCTGAAGTCCTAACAGGTGAAGGTGTGATATGGAGAGTTCCACGTACTGTCTGTGTAATTAGATAGGACAGCAGCCAGGATTGTGCGACCTGACCGGTGTGCCTGGGTGACATGGTGACCTTGGGGTGAGTGTAGGTGTAGAATCCTCCCACCAGATGTCTTAGGTGATGTCTTAGGGGCCATGGGTTAACCAAAACCCTAATACTGTGGTGTTTTCCCAACATAATGGATATAAATACTTAAATACTGGTTTATGATCCTGATATACTGGGGTTTTAAATATTGGAATAGGTTCCTGATATACCGGGGGTATGAATACTGTGACATTTTGCTCATATGCTGAAGTATAAATACTGAAGTATGTTCATGATATACTAGGATATATACTGTGTGGGTATAGACATTAAGGTATGTTCCTGATATATTTGGATATAAATACTAAGGTATGTTCCTGATATACTTGGGTATGAATACTAAGATATGTTCCTAATATACTTGGATAGAGATCCGATAGTATGTTCCTGATCTACTTGGATAGAGATACCAAGGTATGTTCCTGATCTACTTGGATAGAGATACCAAGGTATGTTCCTGATATATTTGGATATATGCACTAAGGTATTGTCACAATCTGGATGGAGGCCGAAGTGCAGAGAGGGCTTCCCTTGCAGCTCAGTGCGAGTCACCCCTGGAAGTGATACAGGAGGTGAAGCGTCCCAAGTAGCACAGATCGCCTCTGGTGAACACCAGATGATTTCAGGAACTCTGGGTAAGGCAGGCAACTAGAGGAGTAGTAAAAGCCAGGCCGAGGGTCAAACACCGGTGATCGGTCCAAGAGCAAGGTAAGTAGCAGAACAGGGACAAGCCGGGGTCATACACAGGTGAGCAGGCAGAAACAGAGTCCTTAGGCAAGCCGGGGTCATACACTGGGAAAACATGCAGGTAGTAGCAAGAGCAAAGTCCGAGAGGCAAGCCGAGGGTCAAACACTAGGAGGAGATCAGATGGTTCAGAAACAAGCCGGGTCACAACAGGAAGTCCAAACAGAAAACAGGAAGCTGAGAGATAATCCAGCAATGAGTCTGATCCTATGGCCACCTTTTATAGGCCAGCAGAGGGCAGTGTCAATTGAGGCTGGAACGACCATTGCTATTACTGGCAATGTTGCCAGTTCTCCTACGGCCATTTCCCTGACGGGCCAGCAGAGGGCTGTGTCGATTGAGCCAGGAGCATCCATGACTAGTACTGGCAGAAATGCCAGTACGGCTGTGTCCCTGACAGGTATGTTCCTGTTATACTTGGATAGAGATACTAAAGTCTGTTCCTGAAATGCTTGGATGAATATATTAAGGTATGTTCCCGATATACTTGGGTATAGCTACTATGGTATGTTCCTGATAAACTTGGGGAGAGATACTAAGGTATGCTCCTGAAATACTTGGGTATAGTGTTCCTGATATACTTTTGTATCGATACTTAGGTATAGATACTAAGGTATGTTCCTGATATACTTGGATAGAGATAGTAAGGTATGTTCCTGATATCCTTGGATAGAGGTACTAAGGTATGCTCCTGAAATACTTGGGTAAAGACAGTGGCGTCACTAGGGTTGGTGTCACCTGGTGCGGTAAAACATGGTGTCACCCCCCCCCCCCCCTATATTCGGGCCGGGCAGCAGCTCAGCGTTGGAGTTTTTTGTAGCAGGTTGCGAAGGGTCAATAAGGCCTACAGGATAGCAGGTTAGGCACTTCCTAATGGCTCAGTCCCTAGGAGCAGTTGGGGAGTGCTGCAGCCAGTGAAGGGTTTAGGATACATAGTGCAGGCTGCAGGGGTCCAGGGTGTGTAATGCAATGGGTTCAAGATTTAGATGAATGTAATGCACAGAGGGCTGTAGCCAGTGCCAGGTTTAGGAGTACATGATACACACAGAGAGCATGGCCCAGGAGTACCTAATGCACAGAACGCAGGGCCCAGGAGTGTGTAATGTATAAAAAAAAAATGAGTACAAAACAAAAAGAGTGCAGGAGACAGGGGTGTGTAACTCAGTGTAGGGGTAAGGAAAGGGCAAAATTCCTCCCACATACAAGAGATGGTCAGAGACTGCAGACATGATACAAGAGATGGTCAGAGACTGCAGACATGATACAAGAGATGGTCAGAGACTGCAGACATGATACAAGAGATGGTCAGAGACTGCAGACATGATACAAGAGATGGTCAGAGACTACAGCCATGATACAAGAGATGGTCAGAGACTGCAGACATGATACAAGAGATGGTCAGAGACTGCAGACATGATACAGGAGACGGTCAGAGACTGTGGACATTATACAGGAGACGGTGAGAGACTGCAGACATTATACAGGAGACGGTCAGAGACTGCGGACATGATACAGGAAACATGGAGAGACTGCGGACATTATACAGGAGATGGTCAGAGACTGCGGACATTATACAGGAGACGGTCAGAGACTGCGGACATTATACAGGAGACGGTGAGAGACTGCGGACATAGTACAGGAGACGGTGAGAGACTGCGGACATTATACAGGAGATGGTCAGAGACTGCGGACATTATACAGGAGACGGTCAGAGACTGCGGACATTATACAGGAGACGGTCAGAGACTGCGGACATTATACAGGAGACAGTCAGAGACTGCGGACATGATACAGGAGACGGTCAGAGACTGCGGACATTATACAGGAGACGGTGAGAGACTGCAGACATTATACAGGAGACGGTCAGAGACTGCGGACATGATACAGGAAACATGGAGAGACTGCGGACATTATACAGGAGATGGTCAGAGACTGCGGACATTATACAGGAGATGGTCAGAGACTGCGGACATTATACAGGAGACGGTGAGAGACTGCGGACATAGTACAGGAGACGGTGAGAGACTGCGGACATTATACAGGAGACGGTCAGAGACTGCGGACATTATACAGGAGACGGTCAGAGACTGCGGACATTATACAGGAGACGGTCAGAGACTGCGGACATTATACAGGAGACAGTCAGAGACTGCGGACATGATACAGGAGACGGTCAGAGACTGCGGACATTATACAGGAGACGGTGAGAGACTGCAGACATTATACAGGAGACGGTCAGAGACTGCGGACATGATACAGGAAACATGGAGAGACTGCGGACATTATACAGGAGACGGTGAGAGACTGCAGACATTATACAGGATACGGTCAGAGACTGCGGACATGATACAGGAGACGGTCAGAGACTGCGGACATTATACAGGAGACTGTGAGAGACTGCAGACATTATACAGGAGACGGTCAGAGACTGCGGACATGATACAGGAAACATGGAGAGACTGCGGACATTATACAGGAGACGGTGAGAGACTGCAGACATTATACAGGAGACGGTCAGAGACTGCGGACATGATACAGGAAACATGGAGAGACTGCGGACATTATACAGGAGATGGTCAGAGACTGCGGACATTATACAGGAGATGGTCAGAGACTGCGGACATTATACAGGAGACGGTGAGAGACTGCGGACATAGTACAGGAGACGGTGAGAGACTGCGGACATTATACAGGAGACGGTCAGAGACTGCGGACATGATACAGGAAACATGGAGAGACTGCGGACATTATACAGGAGATGGTCAGAGACTGCGGACATTATACAGGAGACGGTCAGAGACTGCGGACATTATACAGGAGACGGTGAGAGACTGCGGACATAGTACAGGAGACGGTGAGAGACTGCGGACATTATACAGGGGTGTTGGAGACTGGGAGCATGCTTCTGTAGTATACAAGAGACTGGAGACATATTACAGCAGCACTCTCCTAAAACGTAAAATACTGTTGAAGTTCAATTTTCTTGAAGTTAAAAAGAACATGGATGATCCCTTCCAGTGATAATGTGCCAGCAGAGCAAGGGTTACCTGCAATTTATCTCGTCCAGAGTCTCTTATCCTGATGGAGAATGCCATATCTGCAGCGTGCTGTGCCTCCTACCCCCTCCTCCTCTGTGTATAGGAAGTAAACTTCACAGCAAGAAGAGGAGGGGCGGCTTCAGTGTACTCCGTGAGTCCGTACACACAGACAGTGACAAGAGAAGACTGCAGGGCAGGCACTGGCAGCTGGAGAGAAATCCCGGTGATATCAGCAGTACACCAGCCAACATACAAAGTGTTGCCCGCGGCGTGTAGACAACCCGCACACGCCGCGGGCATTTCAGAAAGGTTGGGAGGAGGTTCAGGCTTAGGTGGTGTCACCCCTCTGGCGGGTGTCACCCGGTGCGGACCGCACTCATCGCACCCGCCTAGTGACGCTACTGGGTAAAGATCAGTGGCGTCACTAGGGTTGGTGTCACCTGGTGCGGTAAAACATGGTGTCACCCCCCCCCCCTATATTCGGGCCGGGCAGCAGCTCAGCGTTGGAGTTTTTTGTAGCAGGTTGCGAAGGGTCAATAAGGCCTACAGGATAGCAGGTTAGGCACTTCCTAATGGCTCAGTCCCTAGGAGCAGTTGGGGAGTGCTGCAGCCAGTGAAGGGTTTAGGATACATAGTGCAGGCTGCAGGGGTCCAGGGTGTGTAATGCAATGGGTTCAAGATTTAGATGAATGTAATGCACAGAGGGCTGTAGCCAGTGCCAGGTTTAGGAGTACATGATACACACAGAGAGCATGGCCCAGGAGTACCTAATGCACAGAACGCAGGGCCCAGGAGTGTGTAATGTATAAAAAAAAAATGAGTACAAAACAAAAAGAGTGCAGGAGACAGGGGTGTGTAACTCAGTGTAGGGGTAAGGAAAGGGCAAAATTCCTCCCACATACAAGAGATGGTCAGAGACTGCAGACATGATACAAGAGATGGTCAGAGACTGCAGACATGATACAAGAGATGGTCAGAGACTACAGCCATGATACAAGAGATGGTCAGAGACTGCAGACATGATACAAGAGATGGTCAGAGACTGCAGACATGATACAAGAGATGGTCAGAGACTACAGCCATGATACAAGAGATGGTCAGAGACTGCAGACATGATACAAGAGATGGTCAGAGACTGCAGACATGATACAAGAGATGGTCAGAGACTACAGACATGATACAGGAGATGGTCAGAGACTGTGGAAATAATAGAAGAGATGGTCAGAGACTGCAGACATGATACAGGAGATGGTCAGAGACTACAGACATGATACAGGAGATGGTCAGACACTACAGACATGATACAGGAGATGGTGAGAGACTGTGGAAATAATACAAGAGACTGTCAGAGACTGCGGACATGATACAAGAGAATGTCAGAGACTGCGGACATCATACAAAAGACTGTCAGAGATGGCGGACATTATACAGGAGACGGTCAGAGACGGTCAGAGACTGCGGACATTATACAGGAGACGGTCAGAGACTGCGGACATTATACAGGAGACGGTCAGAGACTGCGGACATTATACAGGAGACAGTCAGAGACTGCGGACATGATACAGGAGACGGTCAGAGACTGTGGACATTATACAGGAGACGGTGAGAGACTGCAGACATTATACAGGAGACGGTCAGAGACTGCGGACATGATACAGGAAACATGGAGAGACTGCGGACATTATACAGGAGATGGTCAGAGACTGCGGACATTATACAGGAGACGGTCAGAGACTGCGGACATTATACAGGAGACGGTGAGAGACTGCGGACATAGTACAGGAGACGGTGAGAGACTGCGGACATTATACAGGAGATGGTCAGAGACTGCGGACATTATACAGGAGACGGTCAGAGACTGCGGACATTATACAGGAGACGGTCAGAGACTGCGGACATTATACAGGAGACAGTCAGAGACTGCGGACATGATACAGGAGACGGTCAGAGACTGCGGACATTATACAGGAGACGGTGAGAGACTGCAGACATTATACAGGAGACGGTCAGAGACTGCGGACATGATACAGGAAACATGGAGAGACTGCGGACATTATACAGGAGATGGTCAGAGACTGCGGACATTATACAGGAGATGGTCAGAGACTGCGGACATTATACAGGAGACGGTGAGAGACTGCGGACATAGTACAGGAGACGGTGAGAGACTGCGGACATTATACAGGAGACGGTCAGAGACTGCGGACATTATACAGGAGACGGTCAGAGACTGCGGACATTATACAGGAGACGGTCAGAGACTGCGGACATTATACAGGAGACAGTCAGAGACTGCGGACATGATACAGGAGACGGTCAGAGACTGCGGACATTATACAGGAGACGGTGAGAGACTGCAGACATTATACAGGAGACGGTCAGAGACTGCGGACATGATACAGGAAACATGGAGAGACTGCGGACATTATACAGGAGACGGTGAGAGACTGCAGACATTATACAGGATACGGTCAGAGACTGCGGACATGATACAGGAGACGGTCAGAGACTGCGGACATTATACAGGAGACTGTGAGAGACTGCAGACATTATACAGGAGACGGTCAGAGACTGCGGACATGATACAGGAAACATGGAGAGACTGCGGACATTATACAGGAGACGGTGAGAGACTGCAGACATTATACAGGAGACGGTCAGAGACTGCGGACATGATACAGGAGACGGTCAGAGACTGCGGACATGATACAGGAGACGGTGAGAGACTGCAGACATTATACAGGAGACGGTCAGAGACTGCGGACATGATACAGGAAACATGGAGAGACTGCGGACATTATACAGGAGATGGTCAGAGACTGCGGACATTATACAGGAGATGGTCAGAGACTGCGGACATTATACAGGAGACGGTGAGAGACTGCGGACATAGTACAGGAGACGGTGAGAGACTGCGGACATTATACAGGAGACGGTCAGAGACTGCGGACATTATACAGGAGACGGTCAGAGACTGCGGACATTATACAGGAGACGGTCAGAGACTGCGGACATTATACAGGAGACAGTCAGAGACTGCGGACATGATACAGGAGACGGTCAGAGACTGCGGACATTATACAGGAGACGGTGAGAGACTGCAGACATGATACAGGAGACAGTCAGAGACTGCAGACATTATACAGGAGACGGTCAGAGACTGCGGACATGATACAGGAAACATAGAGAGACTGCGGACATTATACAGGAGACGGTGAGAGACTGCAGACATTATACAGGAGACGGTCAGAGACTGCGGACATTATACAGGAGACGGTCAGAGACTGCGGACATGATACAGGAAACATGGAGAGACTGCGGACATTATACAGGAGATGGTCAGAGACTGCGGACATTATACAGGAGACGGTCAGAGACTGCGGACATTATACAGGAGACGGTGAGAGACTGCGGACATAGTACAGGAGACGGTGAGAGACTGCGGACATTATACAGGGGTGTTGGAGACTGGGAGCATGCTTCTGTAGTATACAAGAGACTGGAGACATATTACAGCAGCACTCTCCTAAAACGTAAAATACTGTTGAAGTTCAATTTTCTTGAAGTTAAAAAGAACATGGATGATCCCTTCCAGTGATAATGTGCCAGCAGAGCAAGGGTTACCTGCAATTTATCTCGTCCAGAGTCTCTTATCCTGATGGAGAATGCCATATCTGCAGCGTGCTGTGCCTCCTACCCCCTCCTCCTCTGTGTATAGGAAGTAAACTTCACAGCAAGAAGAGGAGGGGCGGCTTCAGTGTACTCCGTGAGTCCGTACACACAGACAGTGACAAGAGAAGACTGCAGGGCAGGCACTGGCAGCTGGAGAGAAATCCCGGTGATATCAGCAGTACACCAGCCAACATACAAAGTGTTGCCCGCGGCGTGTAGACAACCCGCACACGCCGCGGGCATTTCAGAAAGGTTGGGAGGAGGTTCAGGCTTAGGTGGTGTCACCCCTCTGGCGGGTGTCACCCGGTGCGGACCGCACTCATCGCACCCGCCTAGTGACGCTACTGGTAAAGATACTCAGGTATGTTCCTGATATACTTGGGTAGAGATACTAAGTTGTGCTCCTGAAATTCTTGGGTATAGATACTAACTAAGGTATGCTCCTGATACACTTGGGTATAGATACTTGGGTATGTTCCTGATATATACCCAAGTGTATGTTTCTGATATATTTGGCTATAGATAATAAGGTATGTTCCTGATATACTTAGGTAAAGATACTAAGGTATTTTCCTGATATACAGTGCCTTGCGAAAGTATTCAGCCCCCTTGAACTTTTTAACCTTTTGCCACATTTCAGGCTTCAAACATAAAGATATAAAACTGTAATTTTTGTGAAGAAGAATCAACAACAAGTGGGGCACAATCATGAAGTAGAATGCAATTTATTGGATATTTCAAACTTTTTTATCAAATAAAAAACTGAAAAATTGGGCGTGCAAAATTATTCAGCCCCTTTACTTTCAGTGCAGCAAACTCTCTCCAGAAGTTCAGTGAGGATCTCTGAATGATCCAATGTTGACCTAAATGACTAATGATGATAAATAGAATCCACCTGTGTGTAATCAAGTCTCCGTATAAATGCACCTGCACTGTGATAGTCTCAGAGGTCCATTTAAAGCACAGAGAGCATCATGAAGAACAAGGAACACACCAGGCAGGTCCGAGATACTGTTATGGAGAAGTTTAAAGCCGGATTTGGATACAAAAAGATTTCCCAAGCTTTAAACATCCCAAGGAGCACTGTGCAAGCGATCAGTAGCGTCACTATGGGGGGTGCGGGGGGGCGGTCCGCACCGGGTGACACCCGCCAGAGGGGTGACACCAGCCCGGGATGTCTCCCCAGCTGCCTCCAGTCTACACTTCTCACTGTAGTGTATGTACGGAGTACACTGAACTAAAGCCGCCCCTCCTCCTTAAGCTGTGATGTTTACTTCCTGTGTACACAGAGGAGGAGGGGGAGGAGGCACACCACGCTGCTGATTATGGCATTCTCTGTCAGGATAGAAGAAGCTACCATTAGTAGGACAAGGTAAATTGCAGGTAACCCTTGCACTGCTGGCACATTATAACTGGAAGGATTGTTCATGTTCTTTTTAACTTCAAGAAAATTGAACTTCAACAGTATTTTATGTTTTAGGAGAGTGCTGCTGTAATATACCATGTACTATGTGTCCAGTCTCTTGTAAACTACAGAAGCATGCTCCCAGTCTCCATTATCCCCTGTACTATAATGTATGTGGAAAAGTGCACTGATAAATGTATGTGAGCTGCAACCAAAGATCCAATAGGAATAAATAGTGATGAAAAAAGTCTGGTGCACTAAATGGTTACCATCATGAACAAGTGTTATGTGATACCAAAACTGGACCTTATTAAACAATTGTGATGATTACAAAAAATAAAATACAGAGTGAATAAATATTCCTTGAAAGAATATTACTTAACAGCCGGTTCACATTTGTGCAAGTGCGGCGCTCGCATGTAATATCGGAGCGCACTGCTCCTTCATTATATGCAATCGGCTGTGCGGTGCGAATTCAGCCATACACTTTGTATGGCTAAATTCGCACTGCACCCGCAGTAAAATCGCACAGGACCCTTTTTTTGAGCCGCATCAGGATCGGATCGCACAGTGGTTCACACTTGTGCGATCCGATCCTGTGCAAACTGCAAGATCGCACTGTGATATGCGATCAAACTGGGGGTGTCGTTAAGATTACATTGACACCCCCAGCGGATCGCATATGGCAGTGTGAACTGCCAAGGGTGCGTTTGTGATGCGGGAACAGGCTGCGAATTCGCAGCCTTCCCGCATCGCATAAGTGTGAACCAAGGATAAAACAAAATTATGCAATTGTCACACACAATAATAAGTCCAAATGTGAAAAGTGCAATAAATCCCAAAATAAAGTCCAATTAAAATCCACAGGTGCTGAATGTTGGGAGGTGAAATAGTGGTGAACTGGTATTCAGAAGTGACGACAATCGTGATACAAAGTGAAGGTTTCCCACCACCTCACAGATTTGCTTCTTACCAGAATTGGGTTGGTAAAGGGCAGATAGCAGAAAAATCGGTTCAAAGGGGAACCTCTGTGATGAAACCAAGAGTGAGTGCTGTGCTGAGAATCACACCTATATATAAAAGGGCTGCTTACCAGATCCCAATTATTTCAGGCTATTGGTTATTATGCAGACTCTCTGGAGGTCATATGTAAAGAGGGACTCCTGGCGCTCCTGGCATATAGCTCAATCCGAGGTCCTTTTACTTCTTGATGTAGGATCAGTGGGAGGAGCCACTTCGCCTGGTGGGGAAGTCGGTATTTGAATTACCTGCGGTAGACGGAGATCTGATACATAGGAGACAATGAGAAGTCTAGGTAGTTGGAAGTTGACCGTCATATCTTAATCCTGTCCATGTGCAGAGAGGTAAGTGGCATTCCCACCCCTTGCATTTGGACCGATTTTTCTGCTATCTGCCCTTTACCAACCCAATTCTGGTAAGAAGCAAATCTGTGAGGTGGTGGGAAACCTTCACATCCCATTTGTATCACGATTGTCATCATTTTTCACATTTGGACTTTTTTATTGTGTGTGACAATTGCATAATTTTGTTTTAAGTAATATTCTTTCAAGGAATATTTATTCACTCTGTATTTAATTTTTTGTAATCATCACAATTGTTTAATAAGGTCAAGTTTTGGTATCACATAACACTTGTTCATGATGGTAACAATTTAGCGCACCAGACTTTTTTTCAACCCCTGTACTATGTCCGCAGTCTTCCGACAACCCCTGTACTATGTCCGCAGTCTTCCGACAACCCCTGTACTATGTCCGCAGTCTTCCGACAACCCCTGTACTATGTCCGCAGTCTTCCAACAACCCCTGTACTATGTCTGCAGTCTCTGACCATCTCCTGTACTATGTCTGCAGTGTCTGACATCTCCTGTACTATGTCTGCAGTGTCTGACCATCTCTTGTATAATGTCTGCAGTCTCTGACCATCTCCTGTATCATGTCCACAGTCTCAGTCTCTTGTATCATGTCCACAGTCTCAGACAGTCTCTTGTATCATGTCCACAGTCTCAGACAGTCTCTTGTATCATGTCCACAGTCTCAGACAGTCTCTTGTATAATGTCCACAGTCATTGACAGTCTTTTGTATCATGTCCACAGTCTCTGACAGTCTCTTGTATAATGTCTGCAGTCTCTGACCATCTCCTGTATCATGTCCACAGTCTCAGACAGTCTCTTGTATCATGTCCACAGTCTCAGACAGTCTCTTGTATCATGTCCACAGTCTCAGACAGTCTCTTGTATCATGTCCACAGTCTCAGACAGTCTCTTGTATCATGTCCACAGTCTCAGACAGTCTCTTGTATCATGTCCACAGTCTCAGACAGTCTCTTGTATCATGTCCACGGTCATTTACAGTCTCTTGTATCATGTCCACAGTCTCTGACAGTCTCTTGTATAATGTCCACAGTCATTGACAGTCTCTTGTATCATGTCCACAGTCTCAGACAGTCTCTTGTATCATGTCCACAGTCTCAGACAGTCTCTTGTATCATGTCCACGGTCATTTACAGTCTCTTGTGTCATGTCCACAGTCTCAGACAGTCTTTTGTATCATGTCCACAGTCTCAGACAGTCTCTTGTATCATGTCCACAGTCTCAGACAGTCTCTTGTATCATGTCCACAGTCTCAGACAGTCTCTTGTATAATGTCCACAGTCATTGACAGTCTCTTGTATCATGTCCACAGTCTCTGACAGTCTCTTGTATAATGTCTGCAGTCTCTGACCATCTCCTGTATCATGTCCACAGTCTCAGACAGTCTCTTGTATCATGTCCACAGTCTCAGACAGTCTCTTGTATCATGTCCACAGTCTCAGACAGTCTCTTGTATCATGTCCACAGTCTCAGACAGTCTCTTGTATCATGTCCACGGTCATTTACAGTCTCTTGTATCATGTCCACAGTCTCTGACAGTCTCTTGTATAATGTCCACAGTCATTGACAGTCTCTTGTATCATGTCCGCAGTCTCTTGTATCATGTCTGCAGTCTCTGACCATATCTTGTATCATGTCTGCAGTCTCTGACCATCTCTTGTATCATGTCTGTAGTCTCTGACCACCTCCTGTATTATTTCCACAGTCTCTGACCATCTCTTGTATGTGGGAGGAATTTTGCCCTTTCCTTACCCCTACACACCCCTGTCTCCTGCACTCTTTGTTTTGTACTCCTGATTATTTTTTTTTTATACATTACACACTCCTGAGCCCTGCGTTCTGTGCATTATGTACTCCTGGACAATGCTCTCTGTGTGTATCATGTACTCCTAAACCTGGCACTGGCTACAGCCTTCTGTGCATTACATTCATCTAAATCTTGAACCCATTGCATTACACACCCTGGACCCCTGCAGCCTGCGCTATGTATCCTAAACCCGTCACTGGCTGCAGCACTCCCCAACCCCTGTGCTCTGCTTTACACACTCCTGCACTATATACACAATACTGTACATTATATACTTCTCACCAAAGTCTTCATTGTCTCAACAGTTGCTGGTTGCTATGCAGTCTCTGACTATTTTATTGAATTTATTCTTTAAGGTAGGCTCAGACAAAACAATCAAAGCATATTTTATAGGTACAAGGAAGCCTGGGTTTTGTTTAAACATATCCCTTTAGCTCCTCCCACAATTTACAGCGACCTAGCATGCCGCAGAACTTTTCACTCCTCCAGTGTCCCTCATTCTGAAGTTCAAAGTAGGGAGGTATGATTAAGCAGTGACAACAGGCTCTTTTCCTCGCTCAGTCCACCAGAGAACAGGTAGCGAGCTGCGGGCTGTCAGTTTATCTTCCCCACTTCCCCCCCTCTTTTCTCCTGTCAGCAGTGCAGGAGAAGAGAGAGCGGCTCTCATCTGATTGCCGCCTAGCTTACTGCCCAGTCTTTTTCCCTTCCAATTGGCCACCGCTCAGGGCCAATCAGAAGAGACTAGGGGGGCATCATGGGACATGTAGTCCCGGAAGATTGGCGGCCCCATTTGTAGTCCACAGGGAGCAGACCATAGCCCCCAGCATGCACTCTGCTACGGGGAGAGATTGAGGACTGGGAACCTGAGAAAAAGCTGAGGGAGGGAGTGCTACACCATAAAGAGAGGACTGTGCTGGGGGGAAGTCAGAAAGAGCCACACTGCCCAGCACCACCAGAGAGAGAAAGACTTTGTCATTGCCAGGGTACAGACGGGCTACATTACTGACCAAAGTCAGCCTGGTCAACCCAGAGGGAGCGAACGTATAACCAGAGGGATCACTGCTGCATTTTTGCTGGGTCTGGCAGGATGGCCTGTCAGCCATTATCCGTTACTGCTCCTAGGAACTGAGCCATTAGGAAGTGCCTAACCTGCTATCCTCTAGGCCTTAATGACCGTCGCAACCTGCTACAAAAAACTCCCAACGCTGAGCTGCTGCCCGGCCCGAATATAGGGGGGGGGGGGGGGTGACACCATGTTTTACCGCACCAGGTGACACCAACCCTAGTGACGCCACTGCAAGCGATAATATTGAAATGGAAGGAGTATCAGACCACTGCAAATCTACGAAGACCTGGCCGTCCCTCTAAACTTTCAGCTCATACAAGGAGAAGACTGATCAGAGATGCAGCCAAGAGGCCCATGATCACTCTGGATGAACTGCAGAGATCTACAGCTGAGGTGGGAGACTCTGTCCATAGGACAACAATCAGTCGTATACTGCACAAATCTGCCCTTTATGGAAGAGTGGCAAGAAGAAAGCCATTTCTTAAAGATATCCATAAAAAGTGTCGTTTAAAGTTTGCCACAAGCCACCTGGGAGACACCAAACATGTGGAAGAAGGTGCTCTGGTCAGATGAAACCAAAATCAAACTTTCTGGCAACAATGAAAAACGTTATGTTTGGCGTAAAAGCAACACAGCTCATCACCCTGAACACACCATCCCCACTGTCAAACATGGTGGTGGCAGCATCATGGTTTGGGCCTGCTTTTCTTCAGCAGGGACAGGGAAGATGGTTAAAATTGATGGGAAGATGGATGGAGCCAAATACAGGACCATTCTGGAAGAAAACCTGATGGAGTCTGCAAAAGACCTGAGACTGGGACGGAGATTTGTCTTCCAACAAGACAATGATCCAAAACATAAAGCAAAATCTACAATGGAATGGTTCACAAATAAACATATCCAGGTGTTAGAATGGCCAAGTCAAAGTCCAGACCTGAATCCAATCGAGAATCTGTGGAAAGAACTGAAAACTGCTGTTCACAAACGCTCTCCATCCAACCTCACTGAGCTCGAGCTGTTTTGCAAGGAGGAATGGGCAAAAATTTCAGTCTCTCGATGTGCAAAACTGATAGAGACATACCCCAAGCGACTTACAGCTGTAATCGCAGCAAAAGGTGGCGCTACAAAGTATTAACTTAAGGGGGCTGAAAAATTTTGCACGCCCAATTTTTCAGTTTTTTATTTGTTAAAAAAGTTTGAAATTTCCAATAAATTTCATTCCACTTCATGATTGTGTCCCACTTGTTGTTGATTCTTCACAAAAAATTACAGTTTTATATCTTTATGTTTGAAGCCTGAAATGTGGCAAAAGGTCGCAAAGTTCAAGGGGGCCGAATACTTTCGCAAGGCACTGTATCTGGGCAGTTGATGGGGGGTATTCTGTGCAGTTGATGGGGGGTATTCTGTGCAGTTGATGGGGTGGGGGGGGGGTATCTGGGCAGTTGATGGAGGGTGTATCTGGGCAGTTGATGGGGGGTATCTGCAGTTGATGGGGGGTATCTGGGCAGTTGATGGGGGGGGGTGTATCCTGTGCAGCTGATGGGAGGGGTGTATTCTGTGCAGTTGATGGGGAGGGGGGGTATTCTGTGCAGTAGATAGGAGGGGGGATTTTGGGCAGTTGATGGGGGTATTCCGGGAAGTTGATGGGGGGTAAGGGGGTATCCCGGGCAGTTGGTTGGGGGTATTCTGGGCAGTTGATAGGGGGGTATTCTGTGCAGTTGATGGGGGGGGTTATCTGGGCAGTTGATGGGGGGTATTCGGGGCAGTTGATTGGGGGGTATTCTCGGCAGTTGATGGGGTGAAGGGTGTGTTCTGTACAATTAATAGGGGGGTATCTGGGAAGTTTATGGAGGGGTGCATATTGGGCAGTTGATAGAGGGGGTGTATTCTGTGCAGTTGATGGGAGGGGAGTATTTTGGGCAGTTTATGGGGGTATTCTGGGAAGTTGATAGGGGTATCCTTGGCAGTTGATGGAGGGTATTCTTGGCAGTTGATAGGGGGGTGTTCTGGGCAATTGATGGGGGTGTTCTTGGCAGTTGATGGAGGGGATTTATTCTGGGCAGTTGATGCAGGGGGGTTTTCTAGGCAGTTGATGGGGGTATTCTGGGCAGTTGATGGGGGGGGGGGTATTCTTGGCAGATGATGAAGGGGGTTTATTCTGGGCAGTTGATGGAGGGTATGCTTGGCATTTGATAGGGGGGTATTCTGGGCAGTTGATGGGGGTATTCTGGGCAGTTGATGGGGGGGGGGTATTCTTGGCAGTAGATGGAGGGGGTGTATTCTGGGCAGTTGATGAAGGGGGGTATTCTTGGCAGTTGATGGAGGGTATTCTTGGCAGTTGATAGGGGGGTATTCTGGGCAGTTGATAGGGGGTATTCTGGGCAGTTGATAGGGGGGGTATTCTGGGCAGTTGATGGGGGTATTCTGGGTAGTTGATGAAGGGGGGTATTCTTGGCAGTTGATGGAGGGTATTCTTGGCAGTTGATAGGGGGGGTACTCTGGGCAGTTGATAGGGGGTATTCTGGGCAGTTGATAGGGGGGGTATTCTGGGCAGTTGATGGAGGGTGTTATTCTGGGCAATTGATGGGGGTATTCTGGGTAGTTGATGGAGGGGTGGTATTCTTGGCAGTTGATGGAGGGGGTTTATTCTGGGCAGTTGATGGAGGGTATTCTGGGCAGTTGATAGGGGGTATTCTTGGCAGTTGATGGGGGTATTCTGGGCAGTTGATGGGGGGGGGGGGTATTCTTGGCATATGATGGAGGGAGTTTATTCTGGGCAATTGATGGAGGTTATTCTTGGCAGTTGATAGGGGGGTATTCTGGGCAGTTGATGGGGGGTATTCTGGGCAGTTGATGGGGGGGTATTCTTGGCAGTTGTTGGAGGGGGTTTATTCTGGACAGTTTATGGAGGGAGTGTATTCTGGGCAGTTGATGAAGGGGGGTATGCTGGGCAGTTAATGGGGGGTATTCTGGGAAGTTGATAGGGGTATTCTTGGCAGTTGATGGAGGGCATTCTTGGCAGTTGATAGGGGGGGTATTCTGGGCAGTTGATGGGGGTATTCTGGGTAGTTGATGGAGGGGTGGTATTCTTGGCAGTTGATGGAGGGGGTTTATTCTGGGCAGTTGATGAAAGGGTGAATTCTGGGCAGTTGATGGAGGGGGTGTATTCTGGGCAGTTGATGAAGGGGGGTATTCTGGGAAGCTGATGGAGGTAGTGTATTCGGGGCAGTTGATGGGGGGTATTCGGGGCAGTTGATTGGGGGTATTCTCGGCAGTTGATGGGGTGAAGGGTGTGTTCTGTACAGTTAATAGGGGGGTATCTGGGAAGTTTATGTAGGGATGCATATTGGGCAGTTGATAGAGGGGGTGTATTCTGTGCAGTTGATGGGAGGGGGGTATGTTGGGCAGTTGATGGGGGTATTCTGGGAAGTTGATGAAGGGTATTCTTGGCAGTTGATAGGGGGGGTATTCTGGGCAGTTGATAGGGGGGGATTCTGGGCAGTTGATGGGGAGTATTCTGGGCAATTGATGGGGGTATTCTTGGCAGTTGATGGAGGGGGGTATTCTAAGCAGTTGATGGGGGGTAGTCTTCTTGGCATATGATGGAGGGAGTTTATTCTGGGCAGTTGATGGAGGTTATTCTTGGCAGTTGATAGCGGGGTATTCTGGGCAGTTGATGGGGGGTATTCTGGGCAGTTGATGGGGGGGGTATTCTTGGCAGTTGATGGAGGGCGTTTATTCTGGACAGTTTATGGAGGGGGTGTATTCTGGGCAGTTGATGAAGGGGGGTATGCTGGGCAGTTAATGGGGGGTATTCTGGGAAGTTGATAGGGGTATTCTTGGCAGTTGATGGAGGGTATTCTTGGCAGTTGATAGGGGGGGTATTCTGGGCAGTTGATAGGGGGTATTCTGGGCAGTTGATAGGGGGGTATTCTGGGCAGTTGTTGGGGGGTATTCTTGGCAGTTGATGGAGGGGTTTATTCTTGGAAGTTGATGGAGGAGAGTATTCTGGGCAATTGATGGGGGTATTCTGGGCAGTTGATGGAGGGGTGGTATTCTTGGCAGTTGATGGAGGGGGTTTATTCTGGGCATTTGATGGAGGGTATTCTGGGCAGTTGATAGGGGGTATTCTTTGCAGTTGATGGGGGGTATTCTGGGCAGTTGATGGGAGGGGGTATTTTGGGCAGTTTATGGGGGTATCCTTGGCAGTTGATGGAGGGTATTCTTGGCAGTTGATAGGGGGGTGTTCTGGGCAATTGATGGGGGTGTTCTTGGCAGTTGATGGAGGGGATTTATTCTGGGCAGTTGATGCAGGGGGGTTTTCTAGGCAGTTGATGGGGGTATTCTGGGCAGTTGATGGGGGGGGGGTGGTATTCTTGGCAGATGATGAAGGGGGTTTATTCTGGGCAGTTGATGGAGGGTATGCTTGGCATTTGATAGGGGTGTATTCTGGGCAGTTGATGGGGGGTATCCTGGGCAGTTGATGGGGGGGGGGGTATTCTTGGCAGTAGATGGAGGGGGTGTATTCTGGACAGTTTATGGAGGGGGTGTATTCTGGGCAGTTGATGAAGGGGGGTATTCTTGGCAGTTGATGGAGGGTATTCTTGGCAGTTGATAGGGGGGTATTCTGGGCAGTTGATAGGGGGGTACTCTGGGCAGTTGATAGGGGGTATTCTGGGCAGTTGATAGGGGGGGTATTCTGGGCAGTTGATGGAGGGTGTTATTCTGGGCAATTGATGGGGGTATTCTGGGTAGTTGATGGAGGGGGTTTATTCTGGGCAGTTGATGGAGGGTATGCTTGGCATTTGATAGGGGGGTATTCTGGGCAGTTGATGGGGGGGGGGGGGTATTCTTGGCAGTAGATGGAGGGGGTGTATTCTGGACAGTTTATGGAAGGGGTGTATTCTGGGCAGTTGATGAAGGGGGGTATTCTTGGCAGTTGATGGAGGGTATTCTTGGCAGTTGATAGGGGGGTACTCTGGGCAGTTGATAGGGGGTATTCTGGGCAGTTGATAGGGGGGGGGTATTCTGGGCAGTTGATGGAGGGTGTTATTCTGGGCAATTGATGGGGGTATTCTGGGTAGTTGATGGAGGGGTGGTATTCTTGGCAGTTGATGGAGGGGGTTTATTCTGGGCAGTTGATGGAGGGTATTCTGGGCAGTTGATAGGGGGTATTCTTGGCAGTTGATGGGGGTATTCTGGGCAGTTGATGGGGGGGGGGGGTATTCTTGGCATATGATGGAGGGAGTTTATTCTGGGCAATTGATGGAGGTTATTCTTGGCAGTTGATAGGGGGGTATTCTGGGCAGTTGATGGGGGGTATTCTGGGCAGTTGATGGGGGGTATTCTGGGCAGTTGATGGGGGGGGTATTCTTGGCTGTTGTTGGAGGGGGTTTATTCTGGACAGTTTATGGAGGGAGTGTATTCTGGGCAGTTGATGAAGGGGGGTATGCTGTGCAGTTAATGGGGGGTATTCTGGGAAGTTGATAGGGGTATTCTTGGCAGTTGATGGAGGGCATTCTTGGCAGTTGATAGGGGGGGTATTCTGGGCAGTTGATGGGGGTATTCTGGGTAGTTGATGGAGGGGTGGTATTCTTGGCAGTTGATGGAGGGGGTTTATTCTGGGCAGTTGATGAAAGGGTGAATTCTGGGCAGTTGATGGAGGGGGTGTATTCTGGGCAGTTGATGGAGGTAGTGTATTCGGGGCAGTTGATTGGGGGTATTCTCGGCAGTTGATGTGGTGAAGGGTGTGTTCTGTACAGTTAATAGGGGGGTATCTGGGAAGTTTATGGAGGGATGCATATTGGGCAGTTGATAGGGGGGGGTTGTATTCTGTGCAGTTGATGGGAGGGGGGTATGTTGGGCAGTTGATGGGGGTATTCTGGGAAGTTGATGAAGGGTATTCTTGGCAGTTGATAGGGGGGGTATTCTGGGCAGTTGATAGGGGGGGGGGATTCTGGGCAGTTGATGGGGAGTATTCTGGGCAATTGATGGGGGTATTCTTGGCAGTTGATGGAGGGGGGTATTCTAAGCAGTTGATGGGGGGTAGTCTTCTTGGCATATGATGGAGGGAGTTTATTCTGGGCAGTTGATGGAGGTTATTCTTGGCAGTTGATAGCGGGGTATTCTGGGCAGTTGATGGGGGGTATTCTGGGCAGTTGATGGGGGGGGGGGTATTCTTGGCAGTTGATGGAGGGGGTTTATTCTGGACAGTTTATGGAGGGGGTGTATTCTGGGCAGTTGATGAAGGGGGGTATGCTGGGCAGTTAATGGGGGGTATTCTGGGAAGTTGATAGGGGTATTCTTGGCAGTTGATGGAGGGTATTCTTGGCAGTTGATAGGGGGGGTATTCTGGGCAGTTGATAGGGGGTATTCTGGGCAGTTGATAGGGGTATTCTTGGCAGTTGATGGAGGGTATTCTTGGCAGTTGATAGGGGGGGTATTCTGGGCAGTTGATAGGGGGGTATTCTGGGCAGTTGTTGGGGGGTATTCTTAGCAGTTGATGGAGGGGTTTATTCTTGGAAGTTGATGGAGGAGAGTATTCTGGGCAATTGATGGGGGTATTCTGGGCAGTTGATGGAGGGGTGGTATTCTTGGCAGTTGATGGAGGGGGTTTATTCTGGGCATTTGATGGAGGGTATTCTGGGCAGTTGATAGGGGGTATTCTTTGCAGTTGATGGGGGGTATTCTGGGCAGTTGATGGGGGGGTATTCTTGGCAGGTGATGGAGGGGGGTATTCTTGGCAGTTGATGGAGGGGGTGTATTCTGGGCAGTTGATGGAGGGGGTGTTTTCTGGGCAGTTGAAGGAGGGGTGTGTTCTGGCCAGTTGAGAGAAGGGTGGGGGGGATTTGGGCATTTGATGGAGGAGGTGTATTATGTGCAGTTGATGGGGGAGTATTCTGGGTAGTTGATGGGGAGGGGTGATTTCCTGACAGTTGATGGGGGGGGGGGTGTTATCTTGGCAGTTGATAGAGGGGGTTTATTCTTGGCAGTTGATGGAGGGTATTCTGGGCAGTTGATAGGGGGTATTATTGGCAGTTGATGGGGGGGTATTCTTGGCAGTTGATGAAGGGGTTTTATTCTGGGCAGTTGGTGGAAGGGTGGTATTCTTGGCAGTTGATGGAGGGGGTTTATTCTGGGCAGTTGATGGGGGGTATTCTGGGCAGTTGATGGGGGTATTCTTGGCAGTTGATGGAGGGGGTTTATTCTGGGCAGTTGATGAAAGGGTGAATTCTGGGCAGTTGACGGAGGGGGTGTATTCTGGGCATTTGATGAAGGGGGGTATTCTGGGCAGTTGATGGAGGGGGTGTATTCTGGGCAGTTGATGGAGGGGGTATATTCTGGGCAGTTGATGGAGGGGGTGTTTTCTGGGCAGTTGATGGAGGGGGTGTGTTCTGGTCAGTTGAGAGAGGGGTGGGGGGGATTTGGGCATTTGATGGAGGAGGTGTATTATGTGCAGTTGATGGGGGAGTATTCTGGGTAGTTGATGGGGAGGGGTGATTTCCTGGCAGTTGATGGGGGAGGCTATCTGGGCAGTTGATGGGGGGGGTGGTATCTGGGCAGTTGATGGGGGTTGTATCTGGGCAGTTGATGGAGGTGGGGTTATATTGGCAGTTGATGGGGGTAGGTATTTTGAGCAGTTGATGGGGGGGTATCTTGGCGGTTGATGGGGGAGGTATTCTGGGCAGCTCATGGGGGGTATCTGGACAGTCGATTGAGGGGCTATATTGGCAGTTGATGGGGGGAGGTATTCTTGGCAGTTGATGAGGGGGGAGGGTTTCTGGGCAGTTGATGGGGTGGGGGATATTCTTGGCAGTTTATGGAGGGGAGGGGGATATTCTGGGCAGTTGATGGGGGGACGGGGATATTCTTGGCAGTTGATCGAGAGGGTGTATACTGTGCAGTTGAGGCGGGGAGGGGGGGTGTCGGTATTCTTGGCAGTTGATGGCAGGGGGTATTCTGGGTAGTTGATGGGGGAGTATCTGGGCAGTTGATGGGGGATTTTCTGGGCAATTAATGGGGGGTGTTCTGGGCAGTTTATGGGGGGGTCTCTTGGCACTTGATGAGGGATTATCTGGGCAGTTGATGGGGGTGTCCTGGGCAGTTGATGGGGGTGGAGTGTATTCTGTGCAGTTGATGAGGGGAGGTATCTGGGCAGTTGTTGCGGGGATATTCTTGACAGTTTATGGTGAAGGATATTCTGGGCAGTTGATAGGGGGTGTTCTAGGCATTTGACAGGGGGGTATTCTAAGCAGTTGATGGGGGGGGGGTGTATTCTGGGCTGTTGATGGGGGGATATTCTGGGCAGTTGATCAGGGATGGGTATATTCTGTGCAGTTGATGGGGGATATCTGGGCAGTTGATAGGGGGTATTCTTGGCAGTTGATGGGGGGTTGGCTATCTGAGAAGTTAATTTGGGTGACTTGGGGGTGTTCTGGGCAGATGATGGGGGGGGGGGCTATTCTGGGCAGTTTATAGGGGGGTATATGTGCAGTTGATGGAGGGAGGGGTGTGTTCTGTGCAGTTGATGGGGGGGGGGTATTTTGGCAGTTGATGGGGGGTATATTGGTAGTTAATAGGGGGAGGTATTTTGGGCAGTTGATGGGAGGGTGCATCTGCGCAGTTGATGGGGGGGGGGGGTATTCTGGGCAGTTGATGGGGGTGAGGGGAATATTCTAGGCAGTTGATAGGGGGAGGGTTTTTTTCTATGCAGTTGATGTGGGGGGTTATCTGGACAGTTGATGGGTGGGGTGTCTGGGCAGTTCATGGTGGGGGGATATCTGGGCAATTAATGGGGGGGGGGGGTATTCTGGGCAATTTTTGAGGGTTTATTCTTGGCAGTTGATGGGGTGGGGGAATATTCTGGGCAGTATATGGGGGGGGGGGGGGTATTCTGGGCAGTCGATTGGGAATATCTGGGCAGTTGATGGGGGGGGGGATCTGGGCAGTTGATAGCGAGGAAGGATGTATTCTGTGCAGTTGATGGGGTATTCTGGGCATTTGATGGGGGTGTATTCTGGGCAGTTGATGGGGGGGTATTCTGGGCAGTTTATGGGGGTATTCTGAGCAGTTGATGATGGGGGGTATTCTGGGCAGTTGATTATGGATGATGGGGGGTATTCTGGGTAGTTGATGGGGGGGGGGGGGTATTCTGGGCAGTTGATGATGGGGGTATTCTGGGCAGTTGATGGGAGGGGGTATCTTGGAAGTTAATTTTGGTGATTTGGGGGTATTCTGGGCAGTTGATGTGGGGTATCTGGGCAGTTGTTGGGGGGATGTTCTTGGCAGTTAATGGAGGGGGAAATGGTGGGCAGAGTATGGGGGGAGTATCTGGGCAGTTGATGGGGGTTTTCTCGGCAGTTGATGGGGGTGGGTTGTATTCTTGACAGTTGATGGGGGGGTATTCTGGGCAATTGATGGGGGGTGGGTTGTATTCTTGACAGTTGATGGGGGGAGTATCTGGGCAGTTGATGGGGGTTTTCTCGTCAGTTGATGGGGGTGGGTTGTATTCTTGACAGTTGATGGGGGGGTATTCTGGGCAATTGATGGGGGTGGGTTGTATTCTTGACAGTTGATGGGGGGGTATTCTTGGCAGTTGATGGAGGGGGTTTATTCTGGACAGTTTATGGAGGGGGTGTATTCTGGGCAGTTGATGAAGGGGGGTATGCAGGGCAGTTAATGGGGGGTATTCTGGGAAGTTGATAGGGGTATTCTTGGCAGTTGATGGAGGGTATTCTTGGCAGTTGATAGGGGGGGGGTATTCTGGGCAGTTGATAGGGGGTATTCTGGGCAGTTGATAGGGGGGTATTCTGGGCAGTTGTTGGGGGGTATTCTTGGCAGTTGATGGAGGGGTTTATTCTTGGAAGTTGATGGAGGAGAGTATTCTGGGCAATTGATGGGGGTATTCTGGGCAGTTGATGGAGGGGTGGTATTCTTGGCAGTTGATGGAGGGGGTTTATTCTGGGCATTTGATGGAGGGTATTCTGGGCAGTTGATAGGGGGTATTCTTTGCAGTTGATGGGGGGTATTCTGGGCAGTTGATGGGGGTGTATTCTTGGCAGGTGATGGAGGGGGGTATTCTGGGCAGTTGATGGAGGGGTGGTATTCTTGGCAGTTGATGGAGGGGGTGTATTCTGGGCAGTTGATGGAGGGGGTGTTTTCTGGGCAGTTGATGGAGGGGTGTGTTCTGGCCAGTTGAGAGAGGGGTGGGGGGGATTTGGGCATTTGATGGAGGAGGTGTATTATGTGCAGTTGATGGGGGAGTATTCTGGGTAGTTGATGGGGAGGGGTGATTTCCGGACAGTTGATGGGGGGGGGGGTGTTATCTTGGCAGTTGATAGAGGGGGTTTATTCTTGGCAGTTGATGGAGGGTATTCTGGGCAGTTGATAGGGGGTATTATTGGCAGTTGATGGGGGGGTATTCTTGGCAGTTGATGAAGGGGTTTTATTCTGGGCAGTTGGTGGAGGGGTGGTATTCTTGGCAGTTGATGGAGGGGGTCTATTCTGGGCAGTTGATGGGGGGTATTCTGGGCAGTTGATGGGGGGTATTCTGGGCAGTTGATGGAGGGGGTTTATTCTGGGCAGTTGATGAAAGGGTGAATTCTGGGCAGTTGATGGAAGGGGTGTATTCTGGGCATTTGATGAAGGGGGGTATTCTGGGCAGTTGATGGAGGGGGTATATTCTGGGCAGTTGATGGAGGGGGTGTTTTCTGGGCAGTTGATGGAGGGGGTGTGTTCTGGTCAGTTGAGAGAGGTGTGGGGGGGATTTGGGCATTTGATGGAGGAGGTGTATTATGTGCAGTTGATGGGGGAGTATTCTGGGTAGATGATGGGGAGGGGTGATTTCCTGGCAGTTGATGGGGGAGGCTCTCTGGGCAGTTGATGGGGGGGGTATCTGGGCAGTTGATGGGGGTTGTATCTGGGCAGTTGATGGAGGTGGGGTTATATTGGCAGTTGATGGGGGTAGGTATTTTGAGCAGTTGATGGGGGGGTATCTTGGCGGTTGATGGGGGAGGTATTCTGGGCAGCTGATGGGGGGTATCTGGACAGTCGATTGAGGGGGTATATTGGCAGTTGATGGGGGGAGGTATTCTTGGCAGTTGATGAGGGGGGAGGGTTTCTGGGCAGTTAATGGGGTGGGGGATATTCTTGGCAGTTTATGGAGGGGAGGGGGATATTCTGGGCAGTTGATGGGGGGACGGGGATATTCTTGGCAGTGGATCGAGAGGGTGTATACTGTGCAGTTGAGGCGGGAAGGGGGGTGTCGGTATTCTTGGCAGTTGATGGCAGGGGGTATTCTGGGTAGTTGATGGGGGAGTATCTGGGCAGTTGATGGGGGATTTTCTGGGCAATTAATGGGGGGTGTTCTGGGCAGTTTATGGGGGGTATCTTGGCACTTGATGAGGGATTATCTGGGCAGTTGATGGGGGTGTCCTGGGCAGTTGATGGGGGTGGAGTGTATTCTGTGCAGTTGATGAGGGGAGGTATCTGGGCAGTTGTTGCTGGGATATTCTTGACAGTTTATGGTGAAGGATATTCTGGGCAGTTGATAGGGGGTGTTCTAGGCATTTGACAGGGGGGTATTCTAATCAGTTGATGGGGGGGGGGGGGTGTATTCTGGGCTGTTGATGGGGGGATATTCTGGGCAGTTGATCAGGGATGGGTATATTCTGTGCAGTTGATGGGGGATATCTGGGCAGTTGATAGGGGGTATTCTTGGCAGTTGATGGGGGGTTGGCTATCTGAGAAGTTAATTTGGGTGACTTGGGGGTGTTCTGGGCAGATGATGGGGGGGGGGGGGGCTATTCTGGGCAGTTTATAGGGGGGTATCTGTGCAGTTGATGGAGGGAGGGGTGTGTTCTGTGCAGTTGATGGGGGGGGGGGGGTATTTTGGCAGTTGATGGGGGGTATATTGGTAGTTAATAGGGGGAGGTATTTTGGGCAGTTGATGGGAGGGTGCATCTGCGCAGTTGATGGGGGGGGGGTATTCTGGGCAGTTGATGGGGGTGAGGGGAATATTCTAGGCAGTTGATAGGGGGAGGGTTTTTTTCTATGCAGTTGATGTGGGGGGTTATCTGGACAGTTGATGGGTGGGGTGTCTGGGCAGTTCATGGTGGGGGGACATCTGGGCAATTAATGGGGGGGGGTATTCTGGGCAATTTTTGAGGGTTTATTCTTGGCAGTTGATGGGGTGGGGGAATATTCTGGGCAGTATATGGGGGGGGGGGTATTCTGGGCAGTCGATTGGGAATATCTGGGCAGTTGATGGGGGGGGGGGGATCTGGGCAGTTGATAGCGAGGAAGGATGTATTCTGTGCAGTTGATGGGGTATTCTGGGCATTTGATGGGGGTGTATTCTGGGCAGTTGATGGGGGGTATTCTGGGCAGTTTATGGGGGTATTCTGAGTGTTGATGATGGGGGGTATTCTGGGCAGTTGATGATGGATGATGGGGGTATTCTGGGCAGTTGATGGGAGGGGGTATCTTGGAAGTTAATTTTGGTGATTTGGGGGTATTCTGGCAGTTGATGTGGGGTATCTGGGCAGTTGATGGGGGTATCTGGGCAGTTGTTGGGGGGATGTTCTTGGCAGTTAATGGAGGGGGAAATGGTAGGCAGAGTATGGGGGGAGTATCTGGGCAGTTGATGGGGGTTTTCTCGGCAGTTGATGGGGGTGGGTTGTATTCTTGACAGTTGATGGGGGGGTATTCTGGGCAATTGATGGGGGGTGGGTTGTATTCTTGACAGTTGATGGGGGGTATTCTGGGCAATTGATGGGGGGAGGGATATTCTGTGCAGTTGATGGGGGGAGGGATATATTCTGTGCAGTTGATGGGGAGGGGGTATTCTGGGCAGTTGATGGGGGGTATCTGGGCAGTTGATTGGGCAGTTGATACGGATGAGGGATGTATTCTGTGTAGTTTATGGGGGGGGGGGTTTCTGGGCAGTTGATGGGGGAGGGGTGTATTCTGGGCAGTTGTTGTGGGGATATCTGGGCAGTTGATAAGGTGGTATTCTTGGCAGTTGATGGTGGGGGTATTCTGGGCAGTTGATGGGGGGTATTCTGTGCAGTTTATGGGGGGAGGGGTGTATTGTGTACAGTCGATGAGGGAGTATTCTGGGTGGTTGATGGGGGGGGGGTTGTTCTGTGCAGTTGAAGGGGGGGTTTTCTGGGCAGTTGATGGGGGGTATTCTGGGCAGTTGATGGGGGGTATATTTGGCTGTTGTTGGGGGAAAGGGTGCATTCTGCGCAGTTGATGGGGAGGAGCTTTCTGGGCAGTTGATGAGTGGGGGTATCTGGGCAGTTGATGGGGGGGTTTCTGGGCAGTTGATGGGGGGGGTTATCTGGGCAGTTAATGGGGGTATTCTGTGCAGTTTATGGGGGGAGGGGTGTATTGTGTACAGTCGATGAGGGAGTATTCTGGGTGGTTGATGGGGGGGGGGGGGAGTTGTTCTGTGCGGTTGAAGGGGGGTTTTTCTGGGCAGTTGATGGGGGGGTATATTTGGCTGTTTTGGGGGAAAGGGTGCATTCTGCGCAGTTGATGGGGAGGAGGTATCTGGGCAGTTGATGGGGGGGGGGGGAGTTATCTGGGCAGTTGATGGAGGGGGGTATCTGGGCAGTTGATGAGTGGGGGTATCTGGGCAGTTGATGGGGGGGGGGGAGTTATCTGGGCAGTTGATGGGGGGGGGGAGTTATCTGGGCAGTTGATGGGGGGGGGTTATCTGGGCAGTTGATGGGGGGGGAGTTATCTGGGCAGTTGATGGGGGGGAGTTATCTGGGCAGTTGATGGAGGGGGGTATCTGGGCAGTTGATGGAGAGGGGTATCTGGGCAGTTGATGGGGGGGTTTCTGGGAAGCTGATGGACGGGGGGGAATTCTAGGCAGTTGATGGGGGGGGGTAGTATTGGTCGGATGTAGCACAGGACACACAAAGAGAGGAGGAATGCGATGCATTAAATTGAGCGATCTGTCCTTTAGGGCCATAAATCCCCACCAGGGGGCCCCAGCGAGCCCGGACTCTGATGGCTGCAGCCGCACTCACTCTTCCGGGCCGCTGGGTGTCGCTGTGTCGGTGGGGGGAGGGGGAGGGATGCCCGGCTTGGAGAGAAGAGACCAGACATGAAGAGCCCGACCGGGAGACGGTGAGTGATCGGAGCACCGGGGGAGGGGACTGCCGGGGATCGGGATGTGATCGGTTGTACATCGCAATGTCAGTGTATGACCCGATATCCGACCGTGTACCGTTACCTGTACCCCCCCCCCCCCTTATATCAATGCCTCCTCCTCCCCCATTAAATCA